>NC_069502.1:965142440-965404940 GCF_027579735.1 Bombina bombina
CATAATTTCCCTAAATGTGCGGTCTTATACAACACTAAGGAAATGTAGGCTGAACATAAATACTGCATAATCACCTGGAAGATTCTTCTGTCCTTCTTTTGCTTTTTCTGTATCTGTAAGAAGGTTTTCGTAATTTGTTTGAGATTTGCGTAGCTCTTCATTAACTTCATTAAGTCTTTTTTGTAGGGTAGATTCACCTTCCTGTTTTGAAGTCTGGTGAAATAAAAAAAAAGCTTAATATAAAACACTAACTGCAGAAATACAAAATGGGTTAGAAGGTATATATTAATGAAAGAGTGCTTGCAAATTAATTGCAAATGTAACTTTAGAAACCCCCAAAAAATTAAATGCACAATAATATAAAAATTCAGCTTTAATTTGTGCATACATTGATATCTATTTGAACTTTTAATTGAAGTCACTGTTATCATTAAAACTACTCCTGTTTCCAAGCTGGCGCAGGAGAAACATTGTCTTTAAACAGACAGGCAGCAATGTATCCTGGGTATCCATTCTGCACAGAATTCCCTTACCTCTTGGAAATTTGACATATACATATGGTCACCTTCAGAAAGTAAACATCTAACATCAAGGCTGCCTAGGTAATTAGACAAGTATCCATAGGACAGGTTTGGGCAGGTATAATCTTAGGCCAAACTTGTGATCTTCAGTCCTGAGAGTGAAATGTATCACTTCCAAACACAGTTGAAGAAAGTGAGAATACGACCCTTGAATGTCTTTTTCTATAATCTAAGGACGAAACCTACCATTTCCCTCCTGAACACTTGTAAGTCAAGAAATCTTGAAAGAAAAGGCACAGGTATCTTCTACCCAAGGTTAAATCCAGGTTGGCTTTCTAAAAAAACTATCAGCTGCCATCATAACATTAGCATTAAACTACGTCAAGTTTGCTGAAACTTCCAGTAAGAAAGAAAACACAAGATAGAGGGGTTTAAAGCTGCCTGTGAGCATATGCATGCTAGGCAATCTTGCTCTACATAGAAACATAGATTTTGATGGCAGATAAGAGCCATAGGCCCAGCAAGTCTACCCGATATTTTCTAAAAAGTATAAACTTATCTAGTTCGCAGAATAGCCTGATGCTTATCACAGGCATTATTGGGGGTCGATTTATCAAAGGCTTTCGCCAGCCTTTAAGCCCCTACGGCTGCAGGTTCTCACAAGAGAACCTGCACGCCGTATTTAGCAAGCAGCGGTCATCAGACCGCTGCTTTCCTAACCTTTCGCCACTTCTAAAGTGCCAAAAAACAATCTCCGTGGTCTAATCTGACCGGGGAGATTGACAGCTCCTGCCCGCCCATGATTGGCTGTGCGTGGGCAAGGGGAGAGATT
This sequence comes from Bombina bombina, assembly GCF_027579735.1. NCBI lineage: Eukaryota > Metazoa > Chordata > Amphibia > Anura > Bombinatoridae > Bombina > Bombina bombina. Next base: position 965,143,794 of record NC_069502.1, read on the forward strand.
GCACGCTAGCGCAAAATAGCACTCGTGTGCAATGCTGAATTCTGCCAGGGAAATTCAGCCCACCAGAGGCAAGCTGCGACAGACAGGGGCGCATATGTGCGCCCCTGTCCGCCTCAGCTTGATAAATCGCCCCCTTAAAGTCCCCCACAATTATCATCTGACTAACACTCTAAGACTGTGTTCAGTGCAATGCAGAAATGTCTGTCTTTCCAAACTTCTTAAAGCATAACATATGGGAGCAGCATTCTTAATTTTAAAGAAATTTGGGCTGTAATGATCTAGAAAAGGATGAAAAGCAAAAAAGGATAAGGATGAGAAACAGAAGGTAGAGGAAGGAACCAGTTAAGAAACAAAAGTCTAAGGCTATTATTGTAATGTGATAGCAAAAATATAAAAAGAAGACTTTGGGGAGAAAACACAATTGTGTTTGGTAGGGAATCTGGATGGTTGGGAGGCTATACTGTGAGCTTCAGGCTCCTAACCCGGACTTGATTTAATGGGTGACTTTGCACAAAAATTCTGACAAATTACCAGGTTTCTTGAAGTTTTCACTCCTGTAATGCGTTGTTGCTCATTACATTTTCTTCTTTTGTTGCACACTTCGATCCAAATAGTTAAAGGGATATGGGAGATTAAACTTTAATGATTTATATAGAGTGTGCAATTAAAAAGAAACCTTTTTCATTTACTTCTTGTATCAAATGTACCTCCCCTTTTTGTTATCCTTAGCTTAAATTTGGTAATTGCATAAAGGAAGATTGAAGTAGGCTCAGGAGGGTGAAAGTGTATTGAGCACTTTATGTATAACATTGTTTCAAACATTTTTTCCAAACTCTGTTACCATATAGTGTTTAAAACACATGCATACTTCTGAGCATACCTCAGTATGCTCTCATGGAAAGCAGCTAAGTTGCAACTAGTGATGCCTAAGAGAGACTCCTAACTAAGCCCCAAGGTTTTAGATGTACACTGATTTTTACAGACTCCCGGTTGTGTAATGGATCTTGTCATATGCAGGGAAGGGGGAGGGGGGAAATGTCTGCACTTCTTGCTTTCAGTGGGTGTCCCAGCCTTACATCATTAACACTGCTAAACTGGAATCTTCTAAGTAAGTTTTTAAAAAGGTTTTATACTGGATTTTTATCTCAGTATCTGTGGATATTCTACTTTATAGTAGTGTCTATTACATGCAGTTATAGGGAAATTGGTGTTTAACTCCTAACAATTAGCCAAAATGATATACATCTTACATACAGAATATAACTTGTAATTTTACTAAATTAGCAAATCAGTAAAAGTTCAACTGGGAACACTCTACATACCTACACACAGATACCAACAAAAAAAATCAGTAGTCAGCAGTAGTCAGTAAGCTGCTGTAATAGCTTCAAACATCACCTATTATTAAATGCAGAGTGCATGCCCTCCACGTTCCAGAGTATATGGAATGAAATTAAAATGATAGCACATTTCAGTAATATAGATGTTTGACTAAATGCAACTTGTGCTTCTTAAAACGTTATTAAAATGTTAGTTTCTTCGTAAACCAAGATATTTGTAACGTTATGTCCACTCATGCCATCGTTTTTGTGTATAATCAGTTGCGTTTTGTTTAAAGTGCACTTATGCAGTCTCTCATCATCCTACTTCATGCAAACCCCTCTATGATTTTAGGACACCTCTTCACAACAACCTTCTGTACTTTTAACCATTTTACATTTCAAATGGAAAATTCCATCACATGAATCACAGCTGCATCAGATCTGAAGAAGGAAACTATGAAAAATTTGTCTTTTAAAAACACATTGGCCTAGATAACGAGTGATATCTGCGCTCTACTCAGTAATACCAGTGCCCACATTCGCATTGCCTGGAAGCCTTGTGCTCATGAGAGCAAGCTTCCATAGGCTCCAAATGGGAGACTTGTTCTATTGACATGAGACAGGGCAAAGGAACCTAGCGCAGCGGGTAATTTGCGCAGCTTTGGACAGCAGATTAAAAAAAAAAAAAATATATATATATATATATATATATATATATATATATATATATATATATATATATATATATATATATATATATATATATGTGTGTAAGTGAATATATACATATATATTTATGTGTATATACATACATATTAACCTCTTAAGGACATATGACGGAATTTTTCCGTCATAAAACAATTGAGCAAACTGAAACCTGTGTCCTTAAAGGGTTAACACATAAATATATATTCTAACGCCCCACTACCCCTACCTTTAACCCCTTATAACTGCTTCATGCAGTTTAAAAAAAGAAAGAAAAAAAAGTGTTTATTTTATTACTAGGAACTGCACATTTTATTTGAGGGGGGCACCTTTTTTTTAATTAACCAGAGGTTAATTGCGCTTAGTACAAAGTGCTCCCAACAAGCTTGTGAGTGCACTAACCAGCCACTTGTAATGGCTGGTTATTTAACGTGTGGCTGTAAACTGGCAAATTTGCCCCTTTACAGGCACATTAAAATAGCGCTCCACTTGTAATCTAGCCCATTGTTATTTAAAAATAAATAAACATATACCTTCATACTGTAGGTCTTACAGACATGTTTGCCCTCACAACATACAGAAATAGAATCGCTCTTTTAACCCAATTATACTTTTCACAAACCATGAACAAACACATTTTTGGCTCAAACATTTTGAACACAAGTTAAGAATCATATAAAATGTTTTCTATTGTTTATTTGTACTTTAAGTTCCTTGTACCTTTGTTCCTTGATAATTTATATCTATCTGTTCTCTTTGACAGTACAAAGGTTAACATAGCATTAGAAGCTTTGGAACTATACTGGAATATTGTAGCAATTTTAACAAAGAGCCAGTTATTCATCCTCTGCTACCTAATGTGGAAAAATCTCATCTTTAGAGAAAAAAAAAAAAAAAAGAGAGAGAGAGAGAAATGTGCAGCTTAAAACAAAATGTCCTCTGCTGAATAAATGCATTTACAAGACCTGGACACAGGATTACAGTTACTTAATATGAGGAAAACAGTTTATTTAACTGAAGTACAGATATTGATTTCTATAATCCTTTAAGTATTTGCTAAAATTAGATCCAAGTGATATTAATTTTTTTTATTTTAAATACCACAGTACAATTCATTCTTAATTCTGGTCACTCATTCCAACATTCACCAATCACAGACTTGTTCAAACTAGGGCCCAAGGACCACAATGCTGCCCCCAAATTATTTTATTCAGCTCTACATTTTCACAAGCATAAAAAGGGACATGAAACTTAACATTTTTCTTTTATGATTCAGATAAAGCATGCAATTTAAAAAAACTTTCCACTTTACTTCTACTATCTACTTTGCTTTGTTTTTTTAGTATCCTTTGTAAAAAAGCATACCTAGGTATGCTCAGGAGCAGCAAAGCACTGCCAGGAGCTGGCTGCTGATTACACTGCTGGGTGCTAGCTGCCGATTGGTAGACACACACACACACACACGCCCCTTGTCACTGGTTCACCCGAAGTGTTCAGCTAGGTCCTAGCAGTGAATTGCTGCTCCTTCAACAAAGAATGCCAAAATTAAGCAAATTTGATAAGAAGTAAAATGGAAAGTTGAATTTTCTTTTTGAATCAGGAAAAAAAAAAATTGGGGTTTCAGGTCCCTTTAATATAAATGTCAATACAGAGCAAAGTATATAGTCACCAGTTCCAATAGAGGGCGCTCTAATTGTGCAGTATACACAAAAATGTACAAAACACATTTAACAAGCTCAATAATAAAATAAAGTATAGCAGCTTATTAGTCAAGCACCCACTTTTTGTTTAATGCAATATAGATCTAATACAGGAAGAAAGTCTTTCAGAACGGTCATCTCATAATAGCAAAATTATTCTTCTATCAGCAAATATATACTGACGAAGATTAAGGAGACAAGATTAGAATGCAAGTTTAAGGCTTTAAAGTAAAATACAGCAGTTAAAAAAACACAATATAAATTAAAATGAGGATGCATATTGCAATAATGCCACTGATTTTGAAGTCCTTTTAAAAAGGGACAGTAAGCACCTTGAGATTTGAATACAGAATGTTTAGTTTTGAATAATAAAACACAGCTGTGCAATATATTTTCATTATTTATTTTGCCTCTTCATGTAATTTAGCCATTTCTAATTTTTATAAACTTAAAATACAACTGCTGACTCCTCAAGGCTAATTCTGCTGCATATCAGTCCCTAATTGGATTTAGCTGATAACTTGAAAACAAAGTACTTTATACTAACTTTATAACAGTGGCTAGCCTTGTTTCGTTGTCTGCAGACTAAAGCCCAGATTAGAACCTTCATTTAAGGCAGATGATAGGTGGAGTTTGGCGATTGAAAAATAATTGCAGTAAAAAGGATGTTAATTTGTTTTAATAACATGAAGACTTAACTGATATGATATTCTATAGCAACACAACAAAAATATCTTGTATTTACTAGGTGTTTACGGTTGCTTTAAGAGAACCATACAGAACAGTGTGCAACCCTTTTACCTTACATTAGTTCCTTCCTCCTAACCTACTCGCTCAGGTGCTGACAAATAGAGGTCACCAAGTTGCATGGCGACTAGAAATCTTCCATACCACTCCTTCCTTTAAAAAAAGGGACATTAAACTGCTGAGCACAACTACAAACGAATAGTAACTACTTACCATTTTATTGCATTTCCTCTTAATCCTGCAGCTCTTTTTAAATCAGTTCTCCCGTTTTAATAGCTTAAATGTGCCAGATACTGAAGCACCACCTCTTTTACACAGTTTTACATTTGCACAAAATATATTTTTTTAAAAAGTCAACATTAATATAGAGCAATGCAGTCACTGCAAAAAAATGTAAAGTTACTGCTTTGTATCATGCACCCTAACCTCAAGCACATTATAGAGCTGTAAAAAAAAAACAGACAATATTACTGATCTGTGAGTGTGCACAGCTTATGTCACAGGCTGTAAAAATACCTGAGCTCCAAGATGGCAGCACCCCCGTACAAAGAGGCGGAGCTTCAGTATCTGGCACCTTTAAGCTATTAAAACAGGAGAACTTATTTCTAAAGAGCTGCAAGAACAAGAGGAAACAAAGTGGATCACTACTTCAACTTCAGCTGTTTCTGTTGCAAAGCTTACAACTCAGAGGATGCAAGAGGGGAATAAAGAGTAGGGATGTGCATTTGTGACAGTCAGGCTGATCCGACTTTTCAGAGACAGATTTATTCTTCTAAAAGTACAACACACTAAGATCTGTGCAAATCCACCATTAGTGTGTTGCACTTTCACAAGAATAAATCCGGCGACAAAAATTGCAGAATGAAGCTTGCAGCCACCATCTTCGTCATTTGGATAAGCCCAAATCCACAGCCCTATAAAAGAGGAACTGTCTAGGAGTGACCGAGGGGAGTGACTGGTAAGCAGAGATCTGCAGCTGCATGGAAGTGAAGTGCATTAAATCATCATAAAGCCAAAAGAGATTTATAGATATACACAAGTGACATGGGCACTTTTATATGATGTAAGGCAATTATATTATCCCCATGTGTTGCCTTTCTTAAGTGCCTGGGACCCATACTAGTGCCTGCCTTGTTTGACCAAGCTGCTTGCTCTATTCAATTTACTATATTTTCATTGAAATCAGCCTTGTTTGCACATTTTTCAGCATGAACGCTTTATTATTATAATTAATAGTTTTCACGTAGACTTTATCATTTAAAGTTAATGAGCCTTATTACCTGTAGCTGGAAAATTTGCTTTTCAAAAGTTGATATTTTAACATCAAGGTTCTTTTTTTTTTGCTCCTCTTGCTGCAGAGACTCAGATTTCTCGATTAGCTCTTTGGTCAGTTTGCTGCACTCTTGACGGAGTTTGGCTAGCTCAGCATTCTGCCTAGAAGTCCAATGCATATTTATTACTGTATTTATTACATCAATTATTGAATAGATGATTTCATAATTGGGTATTTTTTCCTGCATTTAATTACCATAAAGAAGATATGGATAAGGAACATAAAAATTTATTACAAATAAAGCAAAGTATCATATTCTACTAAAACATAAATAAAAAAAAAATATGAAAGGGTTTACATCTTCTATTGTTTTAAACAGAAGTTGATTGCATGTATTAATACCTACTTGCTTTCAGTTTGGCTTGTTGCTTGGTTAAGTGCATCTCTAAGAATAGAATTTTCTTGCTGAAGACGAGCGAGTTGAGCATTAGGCCCATTCTCAAGTTCATCTTTAAGAGTTCGAATCTGATGAAAGAAATAAAATCGTGTATTAGTGATCACTTTTCATTTTAAGCAGTTTTTTTTTTATTATTATCAACTTATTTTCTCTAAGTGTTTGGCATATTTATTAAAAATGATTCATGTTGGCCACTTTTGTGCATTCTAAATACATTTCAAACTATGCCAATCCATGCTCACAAACCTACCTTTTTACCTTTATGATAGGCAACATCTGGATATATGAATGTTAACAATTGAATATTTATTGACTTTATTATAAACGTCTATGGGAATCAATAATAAACAGAATATTCAAATGCTAAAACGTATATAAAACACATTGTAATTACACAATTTATCTGTATACTATAGTAACAAGATAGTAGGTAAAGTAATACTAATGGTAAGTACATAAAGGTGCCAAATATTTTTGTAATCAACAAGTACCTGTAAGGGGGGCAATATAGCACTAAGGAGACTCATATAAAAATGAGTTACAAAGTTTGTAACAAAAAAAAAAAAAAAAGCTTTACCCTTACAATTATATAGGAAAAATTCTCACTGAATAATACAGGAATGATTTTTTAACCATTCATACTTTATCTTTATTGGTTTAACTATTCAATCATACATGTTTAAAAACACTTAAACTCTCTAGATATCAATATACAGCAAAGGTGTATGAATAATACCACTGAGAATCATGTATCTAGATGTGAAACATTGTACTTGGTTTGTATAATATCAAGCAGTCAGATACAAACAATATTTTTTGTAGCCAGGTATTAAATTCAGAAATAACTTAACAAGAAGACCTGTTAATATGTGGGATGTCAGATTGTGAGATTAAAGCTATCTAGCTAATACTCTAACTGTAATTATAAAGTTCTTGCTTGCACAGTTAACTTTAGCACAGTTAATTTTAGCACAGCTGTTCAATGTAATAGATTCTGTCTGCTTAAGCCCCTTCTATAGTGGGGGCTAGATTAACGTTTAACTGACTTGTTTCACTATCATACCATAACATCTGATCTCAGAATATAACACATTTACAAGCTATTGGCAAAAATTATTGCAATCGACAATTATCATAGGGAGTAAGGGGTTTAAAAAAAAAATGAGAGTATGAACTCTCTGAAGCCAGACCCCTGACTCGTGTTTCGCTCACGCTTCCTCAGAGGGTTTACACACCGGCTGTTTGGTAAATCTATTTATTACTGGTTCATAAATCCCACCTTGTGTGTGGGATTGGATGATCATGAGGAATTATCTGGAATCAGAATCAAGAAAATTCCTCATGATCAAAATTGAAAAAAAAACTTTCATGGTGTATATGTACGTAATATACTGTAATCACTGGGCTAGAGTTTTCCCCTCCCTCCCTAATTACCATGCCTACAGCCAGTAAGTAACTAGCGGACATGCCTGGCTCACTGATGCTGGAGCTGAACTTAGTATTATGAATTTTGCTTAGAAACTGCTTTTTTATGAGTAAAATCACAAGAACAGGGAATATCAGCTAGCTAGGTATGTCTGTTCCACAGTAACTCTGCTGTTGTCTTTTTACTCCCTCACCTCTAAACACACTGTTCTGTGAAACCATCTCCTTGTAGCCCGGATCATATTCACGGAGCAGTGTCTCAGATGCTTAGCTGCTGTGTCTGTAAAATTTTATTACCACAGTAACCACCCGGTGCAGGAGAAGTAAATAACCAGCATTAGTGTTACCGGACCATAAGAGGCAGACACAGCTGAATATTTTAGGCTGCTTTTATGGTAAAGACACAGCAGCTAAACGTCTGACACACTGCTCCGAGAATATGATCCTGGCTACAAGTAGATGGCATCACAGAGCAGTGTGTTTAGAGGTGAGGGAGTAAAAAGACAGCAGCAGTGTCTGTGGAGCAGAGACATACCTAGCTGGCTGGTTTTAGGCTAATATGAGTATATATATATATATATATATATATATATATATATATATATATATATATATATATATATATATATATATATATATATATATATTCCCTGTTCTTCTGATTTTACACATAAAAAAGTAGTTTCTAAGCAAAACTCATACGTGCAGCTCCAGCATCAATGAGCCAGGCATGTCAGCTAGTGACTTCCTGGCTGAAGGCAGGGTAGTTAGGGGAAAACTCTAGCCCAGTGATTAGAGTATATTACGTATGTATACATATGCAGTGAAACACCATGGAAGTTTTATCCCATTTTTAGGAGATTTAGTTGCAAAATAGCAAATTTTGCTAAAGCTTCATTTACATAGAACATATTTGTTTTGGAGTACATTGTCCCTTCAAGGAGAATATTTGCTTTACTATTCAAATCCCTAATTACAAAGGCTTAACGTCTGACATTTCTGGCTTAGGCAATACAACGGGGAAAGCCCACAAGCTAGCGAGAGAAAGAAATGGGGAGAAACCGAGACAGAGAAAAAAAAAAAAAAAAAAGTATGGTTTCACCAAAAAGGCAGCAAAAAATATTGTATATTGTCAGACTCCACTGGTAAGGATCGAAAAACTGGATTTCATCCATCTCAAGCTTACATCATCGGAATAGCTGACATATCCCTCTATTACTTCCTGCAAAGACATTGCACAACAGAGTTCATTTTGGCAGGCAATGATTTTTACCTTTCCTTGTAGCTGCTGTATCTCATTTACATGATCCTTGTAGCTAGCTTGCATGCGGGCTTGCAATGCAGTAATTTCCTGGTCTCGGGATACCACCTGCTCTTTAAGTTTTGACTCGGCATTAAGTGCTTTGACTTTCTCTGTAGCAAATTCCTGTAGTAAACACAAATAACATTAACTGTGGATTAAACAAATTGTAAATTATGTGTTCTATATACATGTAAGTAATAATGAAACCAGTTATGTTATATTAAAGGGATATGTAACCCAAAATGTTTGCGTCGCGATTCAGACAGAGCATACAATTTTAAAACAAGTTTCTAATTTATTTCTATTATCACATTTCTTCATTCTCTTGGTATCTTTTGATAAAAAGCAGGGATGTAAGCTCAAGAGCGTGCACATGCCTAGATTACTATATAGCAACAGTTTTGCAAGAATGTTATCCATTTGCACTATTTCCTGCAATGTAGTGCTCCACACACCTACCTGGGTATCTCTTCAACAAAGAATAGAAGCAAATTTGAAACTTTTTTTTTTAAATGGTATGCTCTGTCTGAATCAGAATTTTTTTGGGGGGGATTTTCATATCTCTAAGTAGTTCAGCACAAATAGAGGCAATGCTGTACATATTCCAGTTTCAAAGAATAAATGCTAAAACATTTTTAAATTATGTTTCTGTTATACACTTTAATATTAAAGGGACATGATACATAAATGTTGAAGCACTTGAAAGTGATGCAACATATCTATAAAAATGTTGACTAGAAATATCACCTGGACATATCCCATTGTAAAGGGACTAAGAAGCCAATCAAGATGCTAGTCCCATTTCGCAATACTCATACTGGATATGCATTTGGACCACTTTTATTAATAATTATAAACATCCATACCCCACCAGAATTGATTTTTACTGTGTCTTGTTACGGTGTTTCCACTTTATGTTTTTAATGTGTTCTCGCCCATTCTTTTAATAATTTAACAATAAAGTTTACTTTTTAATCTTTATGTGTTCCCACAATTAGGGACAATCATGTCTTCCAAAGTGTCCACCACCAATAATACATCCAATTAATATTGCAAAATCAAAAAACACTCAGCTAGATTACGAGTTTTACGTTATGAGTGAAAAAGCCTCATAACGCAGCTTTTTCACTACCGCTGGTATTAGTTTTGCAGGTATAGATGCACCGCACACTTTTTCGGCCGTAACGCAACGTAACTACTGCACCTTTCAAAAAGTCATTTTTCAATGGGACTTCCATAGCATCGGTATTACGAGTTTGCCTGTCCAGCCAAAAAGTGAGCGGTAAAGCCTATAACTAAAAGATCTGTACCGTAAACTAAAAGTCAGTAGTTATGGGTTTTACGTTACAAAGCTGTAGCATCAAACTCATAACTAAAGTGTTACAAAGTACACTAACACCCATAAACTACCTATTAACTCCTATTAACTCCTAAACCTAGGCCCTCCCGGATCGCAAACACTATAATAAAATTATTAACCCCTAATCTGCTGCTCTAGACATCGCTGCCGCTATAATAAACATATTAACCCCTAAACCGCTGCACTCCCGCATCGCAAACACTAGTTAAATATTAACCCCTAATCTGCCACCCCCAACGTCACCACTATACTAAAGTTATTAACCCCTAAACCTAACCACCCTAACTTTAATATAATTAAAATATATCTAAATAAAAATTACTATCATTAACTAAATACTTACCTGTAAAAACAGAATTTATGCTTACCTGATAAATTACTTTCTCCAACGGTGTGTCCGGTCCACGGCGTCATCCTTACTTGTGGGATATTCTCTTCCCCAACAGGAAATGGCAAAGAGCCCAGCAAAGCTGGTCATATGATCCCTCCTAGGCTCCGCCTACCCCAGTCATTCGACCGACGTACAGGAGGAAATATGCATAGGAGAAACCATATGATACCGTGGTGACTGTAGTTAGAGAAAATAATTCATCAGACCTGATTAAAAAAACCAGGGCGGGCCGTGGACCGGACACACCGTTGGAGAAAGTAATTTATCAGGTAAGCATAAATTCTGTTTTCTCCAACATAGGTGTGTCCGGTCCACGGCGTCATCCTTACTTGTGGGAACCAATACCAAAGCTTTAGGACACGGATGAAGGGAGGGAGCAAATCAGGTCACCTAAATGGAAGGCACCACGGCTTGCAAAACCCTTCTCCCAAAAATAGCCTCTGAAGAAGCAAAAGTATCAAATTAGTAAAATTTGGCAAAAGTGTGCAGTGAAGACCAAGTCGCTGCCTTACATATCTGGTCAACAGAAGCCTCGTTCTTGAAGGCCCATGTGGAAGCCACAGCCCTAGTGGAGTGAGCTGTGATTCTTTCAGGAGGCTGCCGTCCGGCAGTCTCATAAGCCAAACGGATAATGCTTTTAAGCCAAAAGGAAAGAGAGGTAGAAGTTGCTTTTTGACCTCTCCTTTTACCAGAATAAACAACAAACAAAGAAGAAGTTTGTCTGAAATCTTTAGTGGCCTCTAAATAGAATTTTAGAGCACGGACTACGTCCAAATTGTGTAACAAACGTTCCTTCTTTGAAACTGGATTCGGGCACAAAGAAGGTACAACTATCTCCTGGTTAATATTCTTGTTGGAAACAACTTTCGGAAGAAAACCAGGCTTAGTACGCAAAACCACCTTATCTGCATGGAACACCAGATAGGGCGGAGAACACTGCAGAGCAGATAACTCAGAAACTCTTCTAGCAGAAGAAATTGCAACCAAAAACAAAACTTTCCAAGATAATAACTTAATATCTACGGAATGTAAGGGTTCAAACGGAACTCCTTGAAGAACTGAAAGAACTAGATTAAGACTCCAGGGAGGAGTCAAGGGTCTGTAAACAGGCTTGATTCTAACCAGAGCCTGAACAAACGCTTGAACGTCTGGCACAGCTGCCAGCCTTTACTGAAGTAAAACAGATAAAGCAGAGATCTGTCCCTTCAGAGAACTTGCAGATAATCCCTTCTCCAAACCCTCTTGTAGAAAGGATAAAATCCTACGAATTTTTATCTTGTTCCATGGGAATCCTTTAGATTCACACCAATAGATATATTTTTCCATATCTTATGGTAAATTTTTCTAGTTACAGGCTTCCTAGCCTGAATCAGAGTATCTATTACAGAATCTGAAAACCCACGCTTTGATAAAATCAAGCGTTCAATCTCCAAGCAGTCAGTTGGAGAGAAACCAGATTCGGATGTTCGAATGGACCTTGAACAAGAAGGTCCTGTCTCAAAGGTAGCTTCCATGGTGGAGCCGATGACATATTCACCAGGTCTGCATACCAAGTCCTGCGTGGCCACGCAGGAGCTATCAAGATCACCGAAGCCCTCTCCTGGTTGATCCTGGCTACCAGCCTGGGAATGAGAGGAAACGGTGGGAAAACATAAGCTAGGTTTAAGGTTCCAAGGTGCTACTAGTGCATATACTAGAGTCGCCTTGGGATCCCTGGATCTGGACCCGTAACAAGGAACCTTGAAGTTCTGACGAGACGCCATCAGATCCATGTCTGGAATGCCCCATAATTGAGTTATTTGGGCAAAGATTTCCGGGTGGAGTTCCCACTCCCCCGGATGGAATGTCTGACGACTCAGAAAATCCGCTTCCCAATTTTCCACTCCTGGGATGTGGATTGCAGACAAGTGGCAGGAGTGATCCTCCGCCCATTGAATTATCTTGGTCACTTCCTCCATCGCCAGGGAACTCCTTGTTCCCCCCTGATGGTTGATATATGCAACTGTCGTCATGTTGTCTGATTGAAACCTTATGAATTTGGCCTCTGCTAGATGAGGCCAAGCTTTGAGAGCATTGAATATCGCTCTCAGTTCCAGAATGTTTATCGGGAGAAAAGATTCTTCCCGAGACCATAGACCCTGAGCTTTCAGGGGTTCCCAGACCGCGCCCCAGCCCACCAGACTGGTGTCGGTCGTGACAATGACCCACTCTGGTCTGCGGAAGCTCATTCCCTGTGACAGGTTGTCCAGGATTAGCCACCAACGGAGTGAATCTTTGGTCCTTTGATCTACTTGAATCGTCAGAGACAAGTCTGTATAATCCCCATTCCACTGTCTGAGCATGCACAGTTGTAATGGTCTTAGATGAATTCGTGCAAAAGGAACTATGTCCATTGCTGCAACCATCAATCCTATTACTTCCATGCACTGCGCTATGGAAGGACGAAGAACAGAATGAAGAACTTGACAACAGCTTAGAAGTTTTGATTTTCTGACCTCTGTCAGAAAAATCCTCATTTCTAAGGAGTCTATTATTGTTCCCAAGAAGGGAACTCTTGTTGACGGGAAAAGAGAACTTTTTTCTATGTTTACTTTCCATCCGTGAGATCTGAGAAAGGCTAGGACGATGTCCGTATGAGCCTTTGCTTTTGACAGAGACGACGCTTGAATCAGGATGTCGTCCAAGTACGGTACTACTGCAATGCCCCTTGGTCTTAGAACCGCTAGAAGGGACCCTAGTACCTTTGTGAAAATTCTCGGAGCAGTGGCTAATCCGAATGGAAGTGCCACAAACTGGTAATGCTTGTCCAGAAAAGCGAACCTTAGGAACTGATGATGTTCCTTGTGGATAGGAATATGGAGGTACGCATCCTTTAAATCCACCGTGGTCATAAATTGACCTTCCTGGATGGTAGGAAGGATCGTTCGAATGGTTTCCATTTTGAACGATGGAACCCTGAGAAATTTGTTTAGGATCTTGAGATCTAGAATTGGTCTGAATGTTCCCTCTTTTTTGGGAACTATGAACAGGTTGGAGTAAAACCCCATCCCTTGTTCTCTTATTGGAACTGGATGAATTACTCCCATCCTTAACAGGTCTTCTACACAATGTAAGAATGCCTGTCTTTTTATTTGGTTTGAAGATAATTGAGACCTGTGGAACCTTCCCCTTGGGGGTAGTTCCTTGAATTCCAGGAGATAACCTTGAGAAACTATTTCTAGTGCCCAAGGATCCTGAACATCTCTTGCCCAGGCCTGAGCAAAAAGAGAAAGTCTGCCCCCCACCAGATCCGGTCCCGGATCGGGGGCCATCCCTTCATGCTGTTTTGGTAGCAGTGGCAGGCTTCTTGGCCTGCTTACCCTTGTTCCAGCCTTGCATCGGTCTCCAGGCTGGTTTGGGTTGAGAAGTATTACCCTCTTGCTTAGAGGATGTAGAAGTAGAGGCTGGTCCGTTTCTGCGAAAGGGACGAAAATTAGGCTTATTTCTAGCCTTAAAAGACCTATCCTGAGGAAGGGCGTGGCCCTTTCCTCCGGTGATGTCTGAAATAATCTCTTTCAAATCAGGACCAAACAGTGTTTTGCCCTTGAAAGGGATGTTAAGCAATTTTGTCTTGGAAGACACATCCGCTGACCAAGACTTTAGCCAGAGCGCTCTGCGCGCCACGATAGCAAACCCTGAATTTTTCGCCGCTAATCTCGCTAATTGCAAAGCGGCATCTAGAATAAAAGAGTTAGCCAATTTAAGTGCATGAACTCTGTCCATAACCTCCTCATACGAAGATTCTTTATTGAGCGACTTTTCTAGTTCTTCGAACCAGAAACACGCTGCCGTAGTGACCGGAACAATGCATGAAATTGGTTGAAGAAGGTAACCTTGCTGAACAAACATTTTTTTAAGCAAACCCTCTAATTTTTTATCCATAGGATCTTTAAAAGCACAACTATCTTCTATGGGAATAGTAGTGCGTTTGTTTAGAGTAGAGACCGCCCCCTCGACCTTAGGGACTGTCTGCCATAAGTCCTTTCTGGGGTCGACTATAGGAAATAATTTCTTAAATATAGGGGGAGGAACAAAAGGTATGCCGGGCCTTTCCCATTCCTTGTTTACTATGTCCGCCACCCGCTTGGGTATAGGAAAAACATCGGGGGGCACCGGAACCTCTAGGAACTTGTCCATCTTACATAATTTCTCTGGAATTACCAAATTGTCACAATCATCCAGAGTAGATAATACCTCCTTAAGCAGTGCGCGGAGATGTTCTAATTTAAATTTAAATGTTACAACATCAGGTTCAGCTTGTTGAGAAATTTTTCCTGAATCTGAAATTTCTCCCTCAGACAAAACCTCCCTCCTGGCCCCTTCAGATTGGTGTGAGGGTATGTCAGAAACGTTATCATCAGCGTCCTCTTGCTCTTCAGTGTTTAAAACAGAGCAATCGCGCTTTCTTTGATAAGTAGGCATTTTAGATAAAATATTTGCAATAGAATTATCCATAACAGCCGTTAATTGTTGCATAGTAATAAGTATTGGCGCACTAGATGTACTAGGGGCCTCTTGTGTGGGCAAAACTGGTGTAGACACAGAAGGGGGTGATGCAGTACCATGCTTACTCCCCTCATCTGAAGAATCATCTTGGGCACTATTATTATCTGTGGCATCATTGTCCCTACCTTGTTTGGACACCATGTCACAATTATCACATATATTTAAATGGGGAGACACATTGGCTTTCATACATATAGAACATCGTTTATCTGATGGTTCAGACATGTTAAACAGGCTTAAACTTGTCAACAAAGCACAAAAAACGTTTTAAAGTAAAACCGTTACTGTCACTTTAAATTTTAAACAGAACACACTTTATTACTGAATATGCGAAAAAGTATGAAGCAATTGTTCAAAATTCACCAAAATTTCACCACAGTGTCTTAAAGCCTTAAAAGTATTGCACACCAAATTTGACCCCTATACAGTCCCAGGAATCTGCTTTGCTGAGACCCAACCAAGCCCAGAGGGGAATACGATACCAAATGACGCCTTCTATAAGCTTTTTCAGTGGATCTTAGCTCCTCACACATGCATCTGCATACCTTGCCTTCCAAAAACAACTGCGCATTAGTGGCGCGAAAATGAGGCTCTGCCTATGACTAGAGAAGGCCCCCATCTGAAAAAAGGTGTCCATACAGTGCCTGCCGTTTTTTAACAACAATCCCCAAGATTATAATAACTATAAAGCGCTATAATCTGTCAAATATGCTTAGCAAGTAATCGTTTTAGCCCAGAAAAATGTCTACCAGTTTTTTAAGCCCTTATAAAGCCTTTATTCTTTTACTTAATCTAAAAAAATGGCTTACCGGTCCCCATAGGGAAAATGACAGCCTTCCAGCATTACCAAGTCGTGTTAGAAATGTGGCCATCATACCTCAGGCAGAAAAGTCTGCCAACTGCTTCCCCCAACTGAAGTTACTTCATCTCAACAGTCCTGTGTGGAAACAGCAATCGATTTTAGTAACGTTTGCTAAAATCATCTTCCTCTCACAAACAGAAATCTTCTTCTCTTTTCTGTTTCAGAGTAAATAGTACATACCAGCACTATTTTAAAATAACAAACACTTGATTGAAGAATAAAAACTACATTTAAACACCAAAAAACTCTTAGCCATCTCCGTGGAGATGTTGCCTGTGCAACGGCAAAGAGAATGACTGGGGTAGGCGGAGCCTAGGAGGGATCATATGACCAGCTTTGCTGGGCTCTTTGCCATTTCCTGTTGGGGAAGAGAATATCCCACAAGTAAGGATGACGCCGTGGACCGGACACACCTATGTTGGAGAAATAAACCCTAAGCTAGCTACAATATAACTAATAGTTACATTGTAGCTATCTTAGGTTTTATTTTTATTTCACAGGCAAGTTTGTATTTATTTTAACTAGGTAGACTAGTTAGTAAATAGTTATTAACTATTTACTAGCTACCTAGTTAAAATAAATACAAATTTACCTGTAAAATAAAACCTAACCTGTCTTACACTAACACCTAACATTACACTACAATTAACTCAATTACATTAATTAAATACAATTAACTAAATAACAAAAAAAATGTAATGTAGGTGTTGGCGATGTCGGGGGCGGCATATTAGGGGTGTTTAGACTCTGGGTTTATGTTAGGTTTAAACATAAATTTTCTTTCCCCATAGGAATCAATGGGGCTGCGTTACGGAGCTTTACGCTCTTTTATTGCAGGTGTTCTGCTTTTTTTTAGCCAGCTCTCCCCATTGATGTCTATGGGTAAATTGTGCACCAGCACGTAAAACCAGCTCAAAGCAGCGCTGGTATTTGTGTGGGGTATGGAGCTCAACGCTGCCATATTGCCTGCCAACGCCGGGTTTTTGCAAACCTGTAATAGCAGCGCTATAGGGAGGTGAGCGGTGGAAATAACTTGTAAGTTAGTACCAAGCCGCTCATAACGCAAAACTCGTAATCTGGCCGATAGTTCTTTATCACTAGTGGTTTATATGGTGAGGAGTGCTATTTATTATGCATCTCTATATTGGGTCACACCACTATTTGTTCTGTTACAATTGTAATAGTATACAGCACCCACTCCCTTAAGAAATTGTATCAATTTTATCAATTGGGTCACCATTCAGTAGTGCCATTCTCTTATCCCCTCTCTCCCCTTTCCCATTGTGCCACAAAGCTTACAATAGGCCTGTGGGTACATATTCAAATAACATCCCAGAGAGTTGTGCCTGAATCTAGGCTGCATTCAACTATAACCCTGAACCTTTCCTTTGTGTAGCAAAACCAGCCCCCCTGGATCACATGACCCGTTTATGACACCTTACTTTGATCTAGAGGTGGAAGTTATTATTCTAAAATTGAAAGCTTCACCTGGCTGTAAATGTTAAGATTATAACAACCAGCAAAAATGAGATTGTATATACAGAAATCCATGATTTAAATCAACGCTTACTGAGTAGTGATTAAAATCAAATCCACCCTAAAACATGGGTTAAAACCCATAACATTACAGGGGCTCTAGTTTTAAAATGACATGCTCTAACAAATTAGAAAATGCCATTTTTTACTATAAATGATCCTTTATAAAAGGACATCATTTGTTGCTGGTGCATTTCAAATTTCCCTATTAAGTCAAAGCAGATGCAAAGGGCATATCTAGATTTCTCCGCACACCTGTTCACATTAAAAATGATACAATAACTACTTTTACTACAAACATTTTGCGAACACGTGTATTGCAAAGTGCTTCTATTTCAAAATGCATTCATGTTGAGTATTATATCTCTTTAAAGAGTAGTGTGTGTTATCCTGTGCTATTGTAGTAAAAAGGTCTAATACAGTAGCACTGCGCTGATAGTCCAGGTTTTATAGAAAGAGAGATAGCTGGATGTTTTTGCCCAGAATATCCTGCAACAATGGAAAGTCCGTGGGTTGAGCATTACTGTGGGAAAACATGTCAATCTCCTAGCACTCAAAGAATAATTTTACTGGACCCAACAGCTGGAAAGAGTTGCTCAACAGAGGATGAAAAAAAAAAATGTGTTACGCAAGAGGCTGATAAAATATGTTTAGCAATAACACACTAGCTTGCAAAAACATTACCTATTGATTATCTGTGTTTTAGCTATGAGAAACATTATGGGCTCCATTTATTAAGCAGCGGATGCTGCTCCGGAGGCCCATCATTGAAGACTCGCCTGAAACAAAAAAAGTAAAAAAAAAAAAAAAACGCTGCTCCTTTACCTCTCCACTACCTAAAAGGTGGCGGATTGAATTTATCCCGATCCAATCAGGATGATTGACAGCCCCTGCTAGCGGCCAATTGCCCGCCAGTGAGCGGCTTTGCACAAGCATTTCTGGTGAAATGCTTGTACAATGTATAGCGAATCATGTCCACTCGACACTTGTTAAATCAAGCCCTATGGGTCTATTTTTACATTATCTTGACTTATATGTGGTCCTTAAAACCCATGACTGTTTCAAGGACTGTATATACACACACATACACACATACATACATATACACATACACATACACATAGGTTCACTTACTTTTCCAGTCTGCATGGTGAATGATCACTCAATGTCTTCAATACAAATTTGAATTACAACGGTTTGTGCATCATTAGTCTAGTCAGATTGCGTTTGTCTATAATTGTGGCTTAGATAACGGAAGTAAATTAGAAATTGTTTACAATTTCATCCTCTGACTGATGAAGGTTTAATTTTTACTTGCTGTCCCCTTTAACACTTTTGTACATTCTGCTTTGTCGCCCCCCCCCCCCCCCCCACAAGAGGCCACAAAGCAAAATCTGTAACCTATGTTATGAAAATGCTGTAAATTGTCTAAAAAAAGTTATTTGATTTAGAGTATTTGCAGGTTAAAATTTAGCTTTTTTTGTCTCCTATAGAGCGTTCGTAGACGTCATTGTTACCACAAAAAAAAAAAAAAAAAAAAAAACCAAGCATGTATATTTTTAGGGGACCTGTGCAAATCGTAAGAAACCTATATTTTACTTTTTTTGTTTTGTAATATACATAAGAAATTCTAAAGGTTTCAAATGCCAAAAATATTTTTTCATAAATATTTAAACTTGTATTCGGTACTTAGGAGACAGTAAACTTAAGATGGGATGGTCTACACCATGGTTTCTCAACAGTCAGGCCGTGGCAGCCCTGCTGGTGGGCCACATCCCGACATACCCCTGAATGTGCACTCTGACAGGCCCACCGCTCCACACATAAGGAATACTGGGCAGGCCTGTCAGAGTGCCATTACACATGTGCGTGTACCCTTGGCATGAAGCAGCAGATCAATGTGTGTATGTATATATAACTACCGGTCCCTGGACATGTCTGGCTAAAGTTGACCGGGCCTTGAGGTCACTTGCTTTGAGAACCACTGGTCTACACTTTAGTAAACACAGATTCTGCCCAATATAATTAAGGATAAAGATGAGCGTAAGAGAAATTGCAGCCAATGTATGAGGCACCACCAGCTTCAAACGACAATAAGTGTTCATATTTACATCAAATTATCTCATGAAAAAACCATTACAAAATATAGAACTTGCTGTTGAACTACTGCAGTTCAGCAAGTTATTTAGCTTTATCTAGACTGGTTTAACAGCCCAATTAATCTCTTAATAAAACATTGGCGAAGATACGCAAACGTGCAAGAGAACAATGAAACTAGCAGGTGCCTGAATGTTGCATTTACCTTGTTCAGTTCCCGAAGTTTATTTTTAGCAGCTGTAGAATCTTCCTGTTCCGCAGACAACAGTTTTTCCTTCTCGTCCAACTGCCGTTTGAGAGCTGTGACTGGATCTCCTTTCTGAGTAGCCTATAAACAAGATCATTTTACGGAAAAAATCAATTTAAGTCTTTGGTTCCTTAGTTATGGCTATAACAATGTTTTGTTAAAGATCCAATACCACATATATATATATATATATATATATATATCTCAACTATTATTCTCATTATTCAGGGATATTTCATATAGCCGTTACTAGCAATATTTTCCAAGTTGCAAAGAGTTGTCAAAGAGCAAATGGATTGTAACATTTATTGATTTCTAAAATTCTGGCTTTTCACAAAATAGATTTTTTTAAAGTATCTTTTTTAAATAGACATTAAAGAGACAAATTAACTTATATTTCCTAGGACTAAGCATTCAGAGGCATAATAAAACTTGATATATGTTTATATAATACAGCCAATCTGTAGCGTGCTGTTAGAGCTACCAAGAAGCATGTTGCCTACTACAGACTTTTGTTCTTTTATGGTATAGATGGATCATATAAAATTTTATATATCTTTCCGATTTACTTATTTCATCAAATTTGTTTCATTTTTATGGTATCCTTTGTTGAAGGAGAAGCAATGCACTGCTGGGAGCTAGATGAAGACACCTGGTGAGCAATGACAACAGGCATATATGTGCAGCCACCAATAACCAGCCAGCTCCCAGTAGAGCACTGCTGCTCCTAAGCCTACCTAGGTATGTTTAGACCTTGTGACTTTATTTAAAGTACATATTTATTTTTAATGTGTTTTGGCAACTGTTATAAATATACAGTAGAGGGCTATGGACAATTTAAGTAGAAAATAACACCTAGATTACGAGTCTTGCGTTAGGGTTAAAAAGCAGCGTTGAGAGGTCCCAACGCTATTTTTTATTGCCCTCTGGTATTACGAGTCTTGCAGGTACAGGTGTACCGCTCACTTATTTGGCCAGACTCGGAAATACCGCAAATCCACTTACGTCAATTGCGTATCCTCTTTTTTCAATGGGACTTGCATAGCGCCGGTATTACGAGTCTGCCAAAAAGTGAGCGGTAGACCCTCTCCTGTCAAGCCTGGTACCGCATTTGAAAGTCAGTAGTTAAGAGTTTTATGCTATGGCGTTGTAGTGTAAAACTCTTAACTAAAGTGCTAAAAAGTAAACTAACACCCATAACCTACCTATTAACCCCTAAACCGAGGCCCCCCCCCACATCGCAAACACTAAAAAAAATGTTTTAACCCCTAATCTGCTGAACCTGACATCGCCGCCACTATAAACATATTAACCCCTAAACCGCCGCACTCCCGCATTGCAAACACTATTTAAATATTATTAACCCCTAATCTGATGGCCCTAACATCGCCGACACCTACCTACATTTATTAACCCCTAATCTTCCGCCCCCAATGTCGCCGCCACTATATTAAATGTATTAACCTCTAAACCTAAGTCTAACCCTAACCCCCCCTAACTTAAATATAAATTACAATAAATCTAAATAAAATTACTACAATTCACTAAATTATTCCTATTTAAAACTAAATACTTACCTATAAAATAAACCCTAAGATAGCTACAATATAACTATAAGTTACATTGTAGCCATCTTAGGGTTTATTTTTATTTTACAGGCAACTTTGTATTTATTTTAACTAGGTACAATAGTTATTAACTATTTAATAACTACCTAGTTAAAATAAAGACAAATTTACCTGTAAAATAAAACCTAACCTAAGTTACAATTACACCTAACACTACACTATAATAAATTAATTACCTAAACTAAATACAATTTAAAAAAATTATCAAGTACGGAAAAACAAACAAACACTAAAATTACAGAAAATAATTACAAGATTTTTAAGCTAATTAAACCTATTCTAATCCCCCAACAAAATAAAAAAGCCCCCCAAAATAAAAAAAGCCCTACCCTACACTTAATTACAAATAGTCCTTAAAAGGGCCTTTTGCGGGGCATTGCCCCAAAGTAATCCGCTCTTTTACCTGTAAAAAAAAAAAAAAAAAAAAGTACAATTCCACCCCCAACATTAAAACCCACCACCCACACAACCAACCCTACTCTAAAACCCACCCAATACCCCCTTAAAAAAAAAACTAACACTAACCCCTTGAAGATCACCCTACCGTGAGAAGTCTTCACCCAACCGGGCAGAAGTGGTCCTCCAGACAGGCAGAAGTCTTCATCCAGACGGCATCTTCTATCTTCATCCATCCGGCGCGGGTCCATCTTCAAGACATCCGACGCAGAGCATCCTCTTCATCCGGAGTCTTCTTCAACAATGACGGTTCCTTTAAGTGACGTCATCCAAGATGGCGTGCCTTCAATTCCGATTGGCTAATAGAATTCTATCAGCCAATCGGAGTTAAGGTAGGAAAAATCCTATTGGCTGATGAAATCAGCCAATAGGATTGAGCTCGCATTCTATTGGCTTATTGGAACAGCCAATAGGATTGAACTTCAATCCTATTGGCTGATTGCATCAGCCAATAGGATTTTTCATACCTTAATTCCGATTGGCTGATAGAATTCTATCGGAATTGAAGGGACGCCATCTTGGATGACGTCACTTAAAGAAACAGTCATGGTTGAAGAAGACTCCGGATGAAGAGGATGCTCCGCGTCGGATGTCTTGAAGATGGAGCCGCACTGCGCCGGATGGATGAAGATAGAAGATGCCGTCTGGATGAAGACTTCTGCCCGTCTGGAGGACCTCTTCTGCCCGGCTTGGATGAAGACGTCTCACGGTAGGGTGATCTTCAGGGGGTTAGTGTTAGGTTTTTTAAGGGGGTATTGGGTGGGTTTTAGAGTAGGGTTGGTTGTGTGGGTGGTGGGTTTTAATGTTGGGGGGGGGAATTGTATTTTTTTTTTACAGGTAAAAGAGCGGATTACTTTGGGGCAATGCCCCGCAAAAGGCCCGTTTAAGGGCTATTTGTAATTTAGTGTAGGGTAGGGCTTTTTTTTATTTTGGGGGGCTTTTTTATTTTGTTAGGGGGATTAGATTAGGTGTAATTAGTTTAAAAAATCTTGTAATTTTATTATTTTCTGTAATTTAGTGGGGTTTTTTTTCGTACTTTAGATAATTTTTTTAAATTGTAATTAATTGCATTTAGTTTAGTTAATTAATTTAATTATAGTGTAATGTTAGGTGTAATTGTAACTTAGGTTAGGTTTTATTTTACAGGTAAATTTGTCTTTATTTTAACTAGGTAGTTATTAAATAGTTAATAACTATTGTACCTAGTCAAACTAAATATCGAGAAATCGTGCATGAGCACGTTTTACCAGCTCACCGCTAACATAAGCAGCACTGGTATTGAGGTGAGATGTGGAGCTAAATTTTGCTCTTCGCTCACTTTTTTGCAGTTAACGCCGGGTTTGTAAAAACCTGTAATACCAGCATTGTCTGTAAGTGAGCAGTGAAGGAAAACTGCTCGTTAGCACCGCACCCCTGTTAACGCAAAACTCATAATCTAGGTGTAATTTTGTTGTTTCTTTATTAGGACTCATATTGGCAATACTGTAGCTATTTTACTTTAAATAGAAACTAGATAATCTTCTAATATTTACCAAATTAATTAAAGTCTTCAGTAAATGAAGAACTATGAAAACAATAATAATAATAAAAATTTAAAAGGTGCTGCTAATACTTTTGCTAATTTTGGCTGCAATACTTTATTTTATGATTCAGATAGAGAATTAATTTTAAACCACTTTGCAATTTACTTCTATTATCAATTTTGCTTCATTCTCTTTGCCTATGTTAGTGATAGGAAGTGGTAAAGTTAGGTGTTAGAAAAAGATTCTTCAATCAAGAGTTTATTATTTTTTAATTAGTACAAGATTGTGCTGCTTTATTCTAGGGTGTAGCCGTAGTCCATATCAGTCTCTTCAGTAGAGCAGTGGTGGCTTTAGGGCAATGGGAACTTGTGGGACATAATTCTCACTGCGCCACCCATATTCTGAATGCTGCCCTAACCCAGAAAACCTGAGGGATATTACTCAGGACTTTTTTTGTTTCACAGATCCATGTGAGGGAGAGGACCTCTCAAACCTGGGAGCTGCCTTTGCTGTCAGGCAGAATATGAGGTAGGTGCTGGCTTTATTTTCTGGGGGTAGTCAGTAACTAAGAAAAAAGGTTGGGCACTTTATTTCATAATATTGGACAAATTTCATTGAAATGAGGCTCTTTAATTTTATGGGCACAGATTCTCCTAGAGACTTAGGAGACACCATGGGCAGCTTAAACGCAGGCACTGGGGCTGGTTTTAAAAAATATGGTGGTTTCACATTTCCCGGCAGTTTCATAACTAATAATAGCTGACCGGGAGATGACTTATTGGCATCCCCACGATGGGCAGTACTAAGGAAGCGGCAATTGTATGTGCGCCTTTTCGATTCACTTCCTGAACATCGTGAGGTGAATTTGTGCATCTTCCTTGCAAACTACGCATTTTCTATTCTATATGCATATTTAGATCCAGAGCCCGACTTCTGCAGCTGCTGCTAGGTTCGGTTGGGCTCGTGAGGTATCGGCTCCTGCTCAGAGGAAGGTAGGCACCTCAGCAAAGTACTGCTGATGTGTTCTGCAGAGTTGTTTAAGCGTTTTTGGCCTTTCTACACTTAAGGGTTATAATAGAGTAAAAAAGTTAGTTTAAAATTTAAAGTGACAGTAATGTTTTTTATGTTTTTGACGTTTATTAATAAAATTTAACTTTTTTTGTGTTAATTTGATATTTTGTGAGTCAAGATGGACCAAGAGGCTCTGCAAGGTGCCACCTCTGTTCTTTGTGTTTTGATGCCAATGTGGAACCATCAATCCCTTTCTGTTCCTCATGTATTGAGAGAACTTTAAACTATAGGGATAGAATTTTTTCTGAGCCAACATTTTCTAAAGAGGATGCTGTTCAGGAATCTAATGACAATGTTCAATATATGCCGCAGCTTTCTCCTCAAGCGTCCCAAAGTTTACCGCCCACACATGCAGTGCCCTGCGCTTCCTCTCTAACTTCTTCTGGAGTTACTTTGCAAGACATCGCTTCTCTCATGTCTTCTGCAGTCTCTGGTGCATTGTCTGCTTTCCCAATGTTGCATGTAAAGCGTAAGAGGAAAAACAGACATTCAGCAAGCGAGGTTTCTGACGCAGTTGTTGCCATTTCAAATGCTCCCTCCCAGAAGCCTGAGGAAGATACCTTAGTAGCATCTGAAGGTGAAATTTCAGATTCTGACAGTGTAATTCCTCTTGCTGACACTGAAGTTGTATCCTTCAGGTTTAAACTAGAACACCTCCGTCTGTTACTCAAGGAAGTTTTAGTTACATTGGACGACTGAGACTCCACGGTCGTAGTTAATCCTAAGAAATCCAGTAAGCTAAACAAATATTTTGATGTACCTTCCTTGGTGGAGGTTTTTCCTGTACCAGATCGAGCTACTGAGATCACTGCTAAGGAATGGGAGAGACCGGGTTTCTTTTTTTCTCCTTCTCCTATATTTAAAAAGATGTTTCCCATAGCAGACTATTAAGGAGTCTTGGCAAACAGTACCCAAGGTGGAAGGAGCAGTTTCCACTCTGGCCAAGAGAACTACTATACCCATAGTGGATAGTTGTGCCTTTAAGGATCCTATGGATAATAAATTAGAGGGGTTACGCAAGAAGATGTATGTACACCAGGGGTTACAATGGCAACCTGCAGTGCGCATTGCTACCATCACTAGCGTGGCGGCATATTGGTTTGATGCATTGTCTGATGCTATCAGGACAGACACCCCCTTGATGAGATTCAGTATAGGATAAAAGCTCTTAAGTTAGCTAATTCCTTTATTACTGATGATTCCCTACAGGTTATCAAACTAGGAGCAAAAATATCAGTTTTTGCTGTTTTAGCCCGCAGAGCCTTATGGTTAAAGCCTTGGTCTGCGGATGTGTACTCTAAATCTAAGCTTTTGGCGATTCCCTACAAGGAAAAGACCTTGTTTGGGCCAGGTTCAATGGAAATAATCTCTAATATCACGGGAAGGAAAGGTCATCTTCTCCCCCAAGATTAGAGAAAAAAGCAAAAAGGGACGTCAGAGTAATTTTCGTTCCTTTTGTAACTTCAAGGGAAATCCTTCCGTTTCCTTCTCCAAGCAAGATCAGTCTAAACCTTACTGGAGACCCAATCAGTCTTGGAATAAGGGAAAACAACCCAAGAAGCCGGGATTCCTGGGCAGTGGACATAGTGGCCCAGGGATACAAACTAGAGTTCAAAAGTTTTCCTCCCAGAAGCAGGTTTCTGCTTTCAAGATTATCTGTAGACCAGGCAAAAAGAGAGGCGTTCTTACATTGTGTAAGAGACCTCTCCGACTTGGGAGTGATAATTCCTGTTCAGATACAGGAACAGGGTCTGGGGTTTTATTCCAATCTGTTTGTGGTTCCCCAAAAAAAGAGGGAACTTTCAGGCCAATTTTAGATCTCAAGAGTCTAAACAAATTTCTCAGAGTACCGTCCTTCAAGATGGAAACTATTCGTTCCATTCTTCCTTTGGTCCAAGAGGGTCAATTTATGACAACAGTGGATTTAAAGGACGTGTACCTGCATATTCCTATTCACAGGGATCATCACAAGTTTCTAAGGTTTACCTTTCTAGACAAACACTTCCAATTCATGGCCCTTCCTTTCGGTCTTGCCACAGCTCCCAGAATTTTCTCAAAGGTTCTGGGATCTCTGTTGGCGGTGCTCCGATTATGGGGCATTGCAGTGGCGCCCTATCTGGACGATATTCTGGTTCAGGCGCCATTCTTTCAACAATGAAGATCCCACAAGGAAATTTTGTTATTCTTCCTGCGAACTCACGGATGGAAGGTAAATTTGGAAAATAGCTCCTTAGTTCCAAATACAAGGGTAACGTTCTTGGGAACCTTAATAGATTCCCTATCAATGAAATTTTATCTGACAGAAGTCAGGAAATCAAAGATTTTTGCCTAGCGCTTCAGTCCGCTCCTCGGCCATCAGTGCATGGAGGTAATCGGGCTGATGGGGGCTGCAATGGACATCATCCCGTTTCAATTAAACATGCTCAGTCAGTGGAAGGGAGATTATGCGGATTTGTCTCCACAAATTCTTCTGAAGCAGGAGACAAGGGATTTGCTTCAATGGTGGTTGTCTCAGGATCATCTCTCCCAGGGAACCTGCTTTCACAGACCCTCCTGGGTGATTGTGACAACAGACGCCAGCCTTCTGGGATGGGGGGCAGTTTGGGGTTCCCTAAAGGCTCAGGGAGTTTGGACTCAGTCGAAGTCTGTTCTTCCTATAAACATTCTGGAGTTGAGAGCGATCTTCAATGCTCTTCTAGCCTGGCCCCAGTTAGCCTTAGCCCAGTTTATCAGGTTCTAGTCGGACAACATAACTTCAGTGGCTTACATCAATCATCAGGGAGGAACACAGAGTTCCTTAGCGATGACAGAGGTAACCAAGTGGGCGGAGTCTCACTCTTGCTGTCTGGCGGCGATCCACATCTCAGGAGTGGACAACTGGTAGGTGGACTTCCTGAGCAGGCAGACCTTTCATCCGGGGGAGTGGGAACTCCATCTGGAAGTGTTCTCCAGCCTGATTCTCAAATGGGGTCAACAGGAGTTGGACCTTTGGGCATCTCGACAGAATGCCAAGCTTCCAAGGTATGGATCAAGGTCCAGGGATCCTCAGGCTGTACTGATAGACCACCCTGGCGGTACCTTGGACCTTCAGTCTAGCATACCTTATTTCCTCCATTTGCTCTTCTTCCTCGAGTCATTGCTCGAATCAAGCAGAAGGCGTCGGTGATCCTCACTGCACCGGCCTGGTCTCGCAGGATTTGGTATGCAGATCTGGTGGACATCATCTCTTCCACTTTGGAGACTTCCGTTGAAGAAGGACCTTCTACTTCAAGGGCCCTTCCTTCATCCAAATCTAGCTTCTCTGAAGCTGACTGCTTGGAGATTGAAAGCTTAATCTTGTCCAAGCGGGGCGTTTCAGATTCGGTTATAGAGACCATGATCCAGGCTCGTAAGCCTGTAACTAGAAAGATTTATTTCAAGATATGGCGTAAATATCTTTATTGGTGTGAATCCAAGGGCTACTCATGGAGTAGAGTTAGGACAAAATTCTAGGAATCCTTTCTACAAGAGGGCTTGGAGAAAGGATTATCGACAAGTTCCCTAAAGGGTTAAATATCTGCCTTGTCTATTTTGTTACATAAGCGTCTGGCGGATGTACCAGATGTGCAATCTTTTTGTCAGGCCTTGGTCAGAATCAGGCCCGTATTTAAACCAGTTACTCCTCCTTGGAGTCTTAATTTAGTTCTTAATGTTCTTCAAAGGGCTCCGTTTGAGCCTATGCATTCCTTAGATATTAAGTTGTTATCTTGGAAAGTGTTGTTTCTTGTTGCGATTTCTTCTGCTCGTAGAGTGTCAGAGCTCTCGGCATTGCAGTATGAGTTTCCTTATCTTATTTTCCATTCGGATAAGGTAGTTTTACGTACAAAATTTGGATTTCTTCCTAAAGTAGTTTCTGTCCGGAACATTAATCAGGAGATTGTTGTTCCTTCCTTGTGTCCTAATCCTTCTTCTCAGAAGGAACGGCTTCTGCACAATTTAGACGTGGTACGTGCTCTAAAATTCTACTTACAGGCGACTAAGGATTTTCGTCAGTCTTCTGCCTTATTTGCGTTTTTTTTCAGGAAAACGCAAGGGACAGAGAGCTACGGTTACTTCTCTTTCTTTTTGGCTGAAGAGTATCATACGTTTTGCCTATGAGACTGCTTGACAGCAGTCTCCAGAGAGAGTTACGGCTCATTCCATGAGGGCTGTTGCTTCCTCATGGGCATTCAAAAATTAAGCTTCTGTGGAACAGATTTGCAAGACTGCAACTTGGTCCTCTCTTCACACTTTTTCAAAGATCTATAAATTTGACACTTTTGCCTCGGCTGAGGCCACTTTTGGGAGAATGGTTCTTCAAGCAGTGGCGCCTTCCGTTTAGGTTACCTGTCTTGTCCCTCCCTTACCATCTGTGTACTACTGGGAATCAATACCCAAGCTAGAGTAATTAGATGACCCGTGGACTCATTGTGTCATTAAAAAGAAAAGGAAATTAATGCTTACCTGATAAATGTATTTCTTTTTTGACACGATGAGTCCACGGCCCGTCCTGTTCAATAGACAGGTTGTTGGTAGGTTATAAACTTCAGATACCTCTGCACCTTGTTACTTCCTTTCTCTCCTATACTTTGGTCGAACGACTGGAGTGGGAGGGGAAGGAGGTGATATTTATCAGCTTTGCTGTGCTCGGCAGGAGTGATATTCCCAGTAGAAATTAGATGATCCGTGGACTCAACTCATCGTGTCAAAAAATAAATTTATCAGGTAAGCATAAATTTCCTTCTTTTTTTTTTTGACAATTTTCCTTTCCCCTGCATCATGTGACAGCTATCAGCCAATCACAAAATGCATATAAGTATATACTGTGAATTTTTGCACATGCTCAGTAGGAGCTGGTGCCTCAGAAAGTGAGCATAGAAAAAGAGTGCACATTTTTAAAATGAAAGAGAATTGGGAACTTGTTTACAATTGTGTGCTCTACCTGAATTATGAAAGTTTAATTTTGCTTTTATAAATAAAAGAATAACCCAAAATGTAGGAGCCAGGGGTAAATTTGCTCCTGGGTTTGTTGAGAAATCGTGCCAATAAATACCGTGTGCCAGGTATCCTGGATGATGCCGTTCTTTTCTGTCAGTATTTCAATCAGCCGTTGAGCTTCTCCTTCACTGAATACCATGCTGCTGATGGTAGACACCAGAGTCTTGTATGGAATGTAGATAGCACTGTCTGTTTCATTAACTGTAGAAGAAAATATAAACAAAATCAATACAGGATTATAAAAATGAAATGTGCCAATAAACAAAAAAGCTCATATAATTTACTCAAAGATGTATTGCACATGTTTTTACAACTCTGACAAATAATTAAAGTGATGATAAACTTGACATGTTTTAAAATCATGTCCAGAATCTAAGTGATACTTCACAGGGACTTTAATTAATCATGTAGAAAAAAGATGCACTGTAACTTATTTCACGTTAATACGCAAGCGCCCCCCGGATTCAGCCAATCAACAGTCCTCATCGGTGACAGCCCGTTGTGGGAGCAGGCGTCGGCACTACATCCCGGCTTCTCCGCAGTTTGGATTGGTCTAGTGATACTGGCTGCCGACCACGTAAGAGATATTGCTACTCCCCTAGGGCTGTCATACTTGGATTATGGGACATTTAATCACATCTTTTGGAACCTTTGAACAGCCTTTAAGGGTGGGACTCACTCCTGTTCCTCCAATAGAGGACCTGAAATCGGCATAACAAGGAGGACTCTCTCACTCAGACAACTGCATTTGGACTATCTGCTACAAAGGAGTATATCTTCTTTGTCCACAGTAGCTCTCTTTTTCACTTGAGTCTTTGGAGCTAAGTATTTTAGTACTTTGCTGTATCTAATGCTCTTTAGTCTGTATAATAAGTGGCTAAGTTGTATACATATCCTTATGTAAGAATATTTATACAGAACACACACTTAACATTATTGTAAATTGTTTTTCACTGACCAATAGTGTTTTTTGTTCACTAAATAATTGGATATACAGGTAGCCCTCAGTTTACGCCGGGGTTAGGTTCCAGAAGGAATGGTTGTAAATCGAAACCAATGTAAATTGAATCCCAGTTTATAATGTAAGTCAATGGGAAGTGAAGGAGTTAGGTTCCAGGCTCCTCTCAAAATTGGCATAAGTAACACCTAATACATTATTTTTAAAGCTTTGAAATGAAGACTTTAAATGCTAAACAGCATTATAAATCTAATAAAATAATCACACAACACAGAATATATAATTAAACTAAGTTAAATGAACAAAAACATTTGCTAAAACAATCACACAACACAGACTTCACTTTTTTCTGCAAACAGTTCTTTCTATGCATTCCAATCTGGACTGATTTATAGACAGGAAGATCTTGTTACTTTGAAATCTGCTCGATAGCTCAGGTCTGGTTAAACTGATTAATTTCAGCTTGCTTGGCTTTGCTGCAACACAAGCGGACAGCTTCACCTACTGAATATTTTAATAAATGCACTGCTTCTCAATGCTTTTCAATAGCAGTCACATGACTGGAAAAAAAGGTTGTTATTCTGAAACGGTGTAAATTGAACCGTTGTAAACCGAGGGCTACCTGTACCTCTATAAGTGATTAAAATTGGTCTTATGTGTGACAAAAGTGCTATTTGGGATCTCTTTTTCTCTTTTTAATATCCAAAGCACTGTAATTTACTTTTAAATCTAGATGTGCCATTCTAATCCCCCGCGCTCCAGTCGCCCACTTCAAAACCAATTTTTTGTGAGCTTACTGTTTGAACTCCAATATGAGTTTGTTTTCCAATAGGTGTTCTAGTCGTATGGAGCCTTTTTTTTAGATAGATCGCTGATTGGAGAGCAGCTCAAACCATTAGCTTTAAAAAAAAATATGAGATAGAATCGCACGGCTAGATTAAAATGTTACAGTGCATCTTTATTACAAGTGATCAATTTTCAAAATACATTCGGATAAGAGGCGGCCTTCAAGGGCTAAGAAATTTGCACAAGAGCCTCCTAAGTTTAGCTTTCAACTACGAAAACAAAGAGCACAAAGCAAAATTAATGATAAAAGTAAATTGTTTAAAATTACATGCCCTATCTGAATTATGAAAGTTTATTTTTTACTAGACTGTCCCTTTAAGTTTTATGAGCAGTTGTATATCATGTATATCACTGCAGACCTGAACTTTGTGTCTTTTAAGAAGATCATATCAACATCATTCTGTACAATTAACTAAATTACTACATGCCCCTTTGTTAATATTTTTTAACTGGCTATAAAGAAATTACTTGTTTGGCCTCCAATACAGTCATGAAATATAAAACCTGAGCAAGCATATTCAGCATGAAGTCTGGCCTGATGATCTATGTTTTGACTAGATGGGCTTTTGTTTGCTTAGCTGACAAGGCAAGTAAAAATATACACCTGAGCAAGGGATGAAAGCAGAAGCAGTGAAATGAAGCAGTGTGAACAGTTGCTAGGTAATTACCACAGATGGAAATGTAACACTTGTTTGGCTTTATGATGACTAAAATATTTTTTTTTCTTGCAATCCATCACAAAGACCTGAAATTCTACACTCTGCACGGTTGCAAAGACCTGAAATTCTAAACGATGTTAAAGATAGAAGCACCAGGATACAGAGAAACACAGATTCTCTACTGAAAAAATATAATCTGGTTTCTCGTTTCTTCTCAATATAGTTTGATGGTTGTATAAAGTGCATTAAACATTT
Organism: Bombina bombina; assembly: GCF_027579735.1. NCBI lineage: Eukaryota > Metazoa > Chordata > Amphibia > Anura > Bombinatoridae > Bombina > Bombina bombina. The sequence goes on from NC_069502.1 coordinate 965,176,176, forward strand.
AGATGATAGCACTACAACTCTTTTACACACGGTTATCTTCTAGAGCTCTGATGATTCTAATATCTATAAGGCTATTTAAAAGGATTTTTAATTGTTCAGTGTGGTAATTAAACTTTTAACAGTGAATTTGTCGAGCTCTGGATTATTTCTGGCTCCTAACTTCCGATCGCGCCATTGGACTGAATATAGCTAGCTCCCGCTACCTGACCAGAGCGGGAGCTAGCTACATTCAGTCCAATGGCGCGATCAGGCATGTTGTGACTAGCCAGCACTCCCGTTAATAGCATTATAAAATCCAAGACCCTCTCAGTAGATCCTGGAGCGGAGTCCAACTTTAGACTAAAAAAAACTGCCAATACTTGTAATTTGTGAAGTTACCGCTAAAATAATGTTATATAATTCTGCACCATGTTCAGAATTATATAACATTTTTCTGCACGTTTACTGTCCCTTTAATAAGGTTCATATTGCAGTTTAGCAAATGTTTTTGTTCATTTAACTTAGTTTAATTATATATTCTGTGTTGTGTGATTATTTGATACTGTTTATAATGCTGTTTAGCATATAAAGTCTTCATTTCAAAGCTTTAAAAATAAATGTATTAGGTGTTACTTATGAATTTTTTTTGAGGGGGGGGGGGGATTTGGAACCCAACTCCTTCACTTCCCATTGACTTACATTATAAACTGGGTTTCAATTTACAACGGTATCAATTTACAACCATTCCTTCTGGAACCTAACTTATATACTGTATACACACACACACATAAATATCCTGTCTCACACAGCTCACTATTTTCCTATGCTCCCTAACCAGTTGTATTGCATGAATAGAGCCACCTACTCAGCTACCACTGGCTGTAATAGTACTAGTGGTGTTCACAGCACACCAACATTAGCAGAAATAAAATGTAGGGGCACAACAACAAAAATCAAAACAGAAGGTGCCACACTGCCCTGATAGACCTGCTCTGTAGTTGATTACAGTTCCTGCACAGCCTGGGATGCCTTGGCAACAAACTAGTCTCTGCAGTAAGGACAGATGAAATGTATACTGCTCCATTACAAGTTGTTTTAGATGCCTCAACTAACTTTATTAAACATATCGCCTTATTCCTGCTAAGGTAGGACAGAAAACTGCTGCTTTCTATGGTGCACACAAACCGTGCACTGCTAGTTCTGTCACAACCAATGGTGCCTTGTACTACAGCTAGTTAGGGAGTGTAGAAAAATAGTGAGCTGTGAGGAGAAGAAATAGTACTATAGTATCTTACACTTCATAACAGGAAATAACAGGCAGGTTCACTCAATTTTAAAGTGATGGTAAATTCGGCCAAAGTGCTCCACATATTTGTAAAGGTCTTATCCTAACTAGCATATCAACATGCTTTTTTTTTTTTTTATTAATAAATTCATCAGCACACTGAATAGTTTTACTTTTATTCCTGCTACGTTACCGTATTGATCCAGCCTCCGCTAAGATTTTTGAAGCTCCTTCATTGAGTGGCATATCTTCTAGCCAATCAGATCATCACCATGCACCACATGTAAAAGTCTATCTGCACGCTCCTGTGCTCGGAACGCTGTCATCTTATTGAAATGCGCTATTAGCAGCTTACACTATTTGCGCAACAGAATAAGTTGAAACCGCAAAAGACAAATTCCCTTATTCTGTTGCGCAAATATCGTAAGTTGTTTGTAGCTCATGCGCATTTCAATAAGATGACAGCTTTCTTAGCACGGGGTGTGTGCAGATAGACTTTTAAATGGGGCGCATGGTGAGGTTTTGATTGGCTAGAACAGATGCCACTCAAAGAAGGAGCTTAAAAAAAAAAAAATCTTAGAGAGAGGCTGAATTCAATACGGTAACGTAGCAGGAATAAAAAGTAAAATTATTCAGTGTGCTGATGAATTTATTAATAAAAAAGCATATTGATATGCTAGTTAGGATAACAAAAATACAATTATTTAAAGTGATGGTAAACTTTTCCTTTTGTAGAAGCAGATTGGGAATGTTAGCCATATTTTAGTGTGAGTTTAATTCATCAGTTGTAATGAAGATACGCTTTACTACACACTCTAGCCACCCACTTCAAAAGTTATCTTATTTATTTTTTGAGCTAAAGGTTTAAATTGTTCTCCAATTCATATGCAGGAAGGGGGGGTACTCTTTCTGCTGCCCAAGCCCCTTTCACTGGGTGTTCCAACATAACCTCATCAACAGTGCTAAAATTGGAGCTTCTAAGTAAGTTTTTAAAAGTTGTTTTTTTTTACTGGATTTTTAGATCAGTATCTGTGCATATTCGTTATACAGGGAGTGCAGAATTATTAGGCAAGTTGTATTTTTGAGGATTAATTTTATTATTGAACAACCACCATGTTCTCAATGAACCCAAAAAACTCATTAATATCAAAGCTGAATATTTTTGGAAGTAGTTTTTAGTTTGTTTTTAGTCTTAGCTATTTTAGGGGGATATCTGTGTGTGCAGGTGACTATTACTGTGCATAATTATTAGGCAACTTAACAAAAAAACAAATATATACCCATTTCAATTATTTATTTTTACCAGTCAAACCAATATAACATCTCAACATTCACAAATATACATTTCTGACATTCAAAAACAAAACAAAAACAAATCAGTGACCAATATAGCCACCTTTCTTTGCAAGGACACTCAAAAGCCTGCCATCCATGGATTCTGTCAGTGTTTTGATCTGTTCACCATCAACATTGCGTGCAGCAGCAACCACAGCCTCCCAGACACTGTTCAGAGAGGTGTACTGTTTTCCCTCCTTGTAAATCTCACATTTGATGATGGACCACAGGTTCTCAATGGGGTTCAGATCAGGTGAACAAGGAGGCCATGTCATTAGATTTTCTTCTTTTATACCCTTTCTTGCCAGCCACGCTGTGGAGTATTTGGACGCGTGTGATGGAGCATTGTCCTGCATGAAAATCATGTTTTTCTTGAAGGATGCAGACTTCTTCCTGTACCACTGCTTGAAGAAGGTGTCTTCCAGAAACTGGCAGTAGGACTGGGAGTTGAGCTTGACTCGATCCTCAACCCGAAAAAGGCCCCACAAGCTCATCTTTGATGATACCAGCCCAAACCAGTACTCCACCTCCACCTTGCTGGCGTCTGAGTCGGACTGGAGCTCTCTGCCCTTTACCAATCCAGCCACGGGCCCATCCATCTGGCCCATCAAGACTCACTCTCATTTCATCAGTCCATAAAACCTTAGAAAAATCAGTCTTGAGATATTTCTTGGCCCAGTCTTGATGTTTCAGCTTGTGTGTCTTGTTCAGTGGTGGTCGTCTTTCAGCCTTTCTTACCTTGGCCATGTCTCTGAGTATTGCACACCTTGTGCTTTTGGGCACTCCAGTGATGTTGCAGCTCTGAAATATGGCCAAACTGGTGGCAAGTGGCATCTTGGCAGCTGCACGCTTGACTTTTCTCAGTTCATGGGCAGTTATTTTGCGCCTTGGTTTTTCCACACGCTTCTTGCAACCCTGTTGACTATTTTGAATGAAACGCTTGATTGTTCGATGATCACGCTTCAGAAGCTTTGCAATTTTAAGAGTGCTGCATCCCTCTGCAAGATATCTCACTATTTTGACTTTTCTGAGCCTGTCAAGTCCTTCTTTTGACCCATTTTGCCAAAGGAAAGGAAGTTGCCTAATAATTATGCACACCTGATATAGGGTGTTGATGTCATTAGACCACACCCCTTCTCATTACAGAGATGCACATCACCTAATATGCTTAATTGGTAGTAGGCTTTCGAGCCTATACAGCTTGGAGTAAGACAACATGCATAAAGAGGATGATGTGGTCAAAATACTAATTTGCCTAATAATTCTGCACTCCCTGTAGTAGTGTCTATTACATGCAGTTATATGAAAATTGGTGTACACTGTCCCTTTAAGCACAAATAAATAGGAAAGCAATAGTGCAATAGTCAAATAAGATATATAAAAATTCTTGCATACAGTAGATCTCTTTAACACCCCCCCCCCCACACACACACACTTTAAGATAAATAATTATGCACATTTCTAACCTCAGCTATGGATACTCAAGTCTGTACACAAACAATATGTTTCAGAGAATTTATGGATTAAACATCCAATCACACAAATAGAGCCACAGAGCATGATTTAAGAAAAATTTCCTTAGAGAGCTCAGCAAGTTCTCAGCACCAACAAATTCATATGGTTTGTAAAGGTAATTCAAAATGTACTAGACTTGTTCAGTTCAATAATTCAACAGCAAGGGCTGAGAAACTAATCACTGCGTCTCACTATCAAATACTGCTAAGCCACTTGAAAGCCTAAGACATTTAATATATATATTTTTTTAAATGGCTTTAGAATAAACCTTACTAACAAGGACTCTATGAATTCTCTTAATAGTCATACATTTAAAAATAGATCTAACATGATAAAAGTACATTATAATATTACTAATTATGTGTGTCCCATTTTGAAATTGCCAGTTTGCTCCTTACCTACACTGACAAGCAGCTGATAAGGAGTCCATTGTATTCACAGCTTCTGCATTAAAGGGACAGTCTAGTCCGATAGGGCATGTCATTTTAAACAACTTTCCAATTTACTTTTATCACCCATTTTGCTTTGTTCTTTGGTATTCTTAGTTGAAAGCTAAACCTGGGAGGTTCATATGCTAATTTCTTAGACCTAGAAGGCCACCTCTTATCTGAATACATTTTGACAGTTTTTCACCACTAACACTAAAGGGTGTTAGTTCATGTGTGTCATATAGAGGTGGTCACGCAAGTGGAGTTACCTAGGAGTTAGCACTGATTGCTTGGCTAAAATGCAAGTCTGTCAAAAGAACTGAAATAAGGGGACAGTCAGCAGAGGCTTAGATACAAGGTAATCACAGAGGTAAAAGGTTTATTAATATAACTGTTGGTTATGCAAAACTAGGGAATGGGTAATAAAAAGGGATAATCTATTTTTTAAAACAATAACAATTCTGGTGTAGACACACTTTGGAAAGGGCTGGGATTTATCACAATCCCACCCCCATGGGAGGTTTATCACTAGCAGCAATTTAAAATCACTAAATAAATAAAAAGGCAAAGGAGCATTCTGTAAACAATTAAATACACTCCCAATTGAGCATAGTACACTGTCCCTTTAAACTGGGATTGTTCATGCAAGAGCAGCTATTTGTACCACGGTAATAACGTGTGTCCCTAGAAAGCAGAAGATACAACTTCCTGGATATTGATAGCACTGTGTCAGTACTGTAATAGGAACCTTCAGCTACACATTTTGTGCTGAATGATATTTATAGCACCAGAGGTTTCCTGAGCAAATCACCACAGCTCTTTTTGTGCCAATCGCAAAAGATTTCCCATGCAAGTGGTGCTCAGGATAGTCTGCTCCCTGGAACTGATCTACAAGATTCAGCAGCAGTACCACTGCCTTTCTTAAAGGGATAGTCTAGTAAAAAATTAAAGGGACACTAAACACAAAAGTTCTCATGATTCAGATAGAGAATACAATTTTAAACAACATTCCAATTTACTTCTATTATCTAATTTGCTTCATTCTTTAGATATCCTTTGCTGAAGAAATAGCAATGCACATTGGTGAGCCAATCACATGAGGCATCTATGTGCAGCCACCAATCAGCAGCTACTGAGCCTATCTAGATATGCTTTTCAGCAAAGGATATCAAGAGAATGACGCAACATAGATAACAGAAGTAAATTAGAAAGTTGTTTTAAAATGCATGCTCTTTCTACATCATGAAAGAAAAAAAAATGGGTTTCATGTCCCTTTAAACCCTCATGATTCAGATAGAAAGTGGCTTAAAATTGCATGCTCTAATTTACTTCTATTATCAAAATTTCTTCATTCTCTTGGTATCCTTATTTGAAAAAGCAGGAATGTAAGTTTATGAGCCGCCCATTTTTGGTTCAGAACCTGGGTAGCGCTTGCTGATTGGTGTCTAAATGTAGCCACCAATCAGCATGCGCTACCCAGGTGCTGAACTAAAATTGGGCCGGCTCCTAAGCTTTCATTCTTGCTTTTTCAAATAAAGATACCAAGAGAACAAAGAAATTGATAATAGGAGTAAATTAGAAAGCTAAAATTGCCTGTTCTATCTGAATCATGAAAGTTTAATTTTGACTAGACTATCCCTTTAAAGACAAGCAATTAAAATAAAAAAAAAAAAAGATACTGAAACGCCTTGGTGTGTGTATATCTTTATGTGTGTATATTATGTTTATTTATATAATTGTATTTATATTTTTAATTTTGCCCATTTTATCCTTAGAACTTTCACTTTTAAATAAAGTTTGCACCTCTTTTTTCCAGTTGACTATGAAGTATCAACAATTTTTTTATTTTATTTTTTACATTTGCGTGGGTCTTACACTGATTCAACATTGTATTAAACTTCACAGCATTTTGAAAAGGGAGATATAGATGAATGCATTTCAAAGAAAACTAGTAAAACCAAACACTGTTCTACAAATACTAAAGAGACTCCCCACTTTGCATTTTGTCAAACCAGATGCAAAAAAAAAAAAAAAACACACAACACCAGTAAGATGCCAGTGACAAGGTCATAAAATACAAATGAAGGGCTCCCATAATACTTTCCCAAAAAGGTTTTCCAGAAAAAGTGAGAGGGACACACCATAAAAGGAATTAAACAAGATCAATGATATTTATAAATAAGATATTGCATTTTATAACATGGTATAGTTTTCCTTTCTAATAAAAAAATTCTAATTAATAATAATGTAAATTCCCAAACAGAGAATTCTTACACATCAATTCTGCCAACCTAGGGATTAAAGGGCCATAATAGTTAAAAAAAAAATCCATTCTCCAATTTTTGTTTTGTTTTTTAATCTCTTTATTTATCAAGACTCAGGTAGGTTTACACAGAAAAGTTATGCACAATACAATGTTGTATCAACAGGAGGAGAATACAAGAGGAGATGGTTTGATGAGTTTCATTTTATCATTAAAAATCTAAGTAACAAACAAAATGGCTAACTGAGAAAATAAAATCAGGAAAAAAAAACTAACAAGGACTGCTCAGCAGTCAAAATGTAACTTTACTCCTACTCACTAGGTGACTTTGCTGAGACCACAACAGCATGAGGCCCTACCAGAAATTACAATATCCAATTCAACATCAATGGAGTTGTTCTGGAAGTTTTCTGTGTATTTCAGGGGTGTAAGGAATAGTCATATGCTCTAATTTGTTAGAACATGTAAGATCATCGACCCTACACTGAAAAGGGGTTAAAGGGACAGTTTACTCAAAAAATTTCTCCCCTTTAATTTATTCCCAATGATCCACTTTACCTGCTGGAGTGTATTAAATTGTTTATAAGTATTTCATTTAACCTTATATTGGCACTTGAAATAGCTGATTTAGGCTGTGGTATCCCCACCTATTCTGAAAGTTTCTGGCCTTAGGTCCAAGCTATAGATAAGCAGAGTAAACACAGCCAGCAAAAGAAATTACACTCCCAGTGGGGTATAGAAGAGATAAGATAATAAAATGTTAAATTTTCCATTGTTCTCTCCAAGTATTGGTCTTGTACAAATATAAGATAAAGAAGCAGGTATATGTACACAGTGTGATAAGGTAATGAGATCTAATTATACCTACAAGCTCAACCCATTTTATTAGGTTGTGGCTTCAAAACACAACATCAGCTGTTTATTATACACAAATGAGCCTTAAAAACAGAATTTATGTTTACCTGATAAATTACTTTCTCCAACGGTGTGTCCGGTCCACGGCGTCATCCTTACTTGTGGGATATTCTCTTCCCCAACAGGAAATGGCAAAGAGCCCAGCAAAGCTGGTCACATGATCCCTCCTAGGCTCCGCCTACCCCAGTCATTCGACCGACGTTAAGGAGGAATATTTGCATAGGAGAAACCATATGGTACCGTGGTGACTGTAGTTAAAGAAAATAAATTATCAGACCTGATTAAAAAAACCAGGGCGGGCCGTGGACCGGACACACCGTTGGAGAAAGTAATTTATCAGGTAAACATAAATTCTGTTTTCTCCAACATAGGTGTGTCCGGTCCACGGCGTCATCCTTACTTGTGGGAACCAATACCAAAGCTTTAGGACACGGATGAAGGGAGGGAGCAAATCAGGTCACCTAAATGGAAGGCACCACGGCTTGCAAAACCTTTCTCCCAAAAATAGCCTCAGAAGAAGCAAAAGTATCAAACTTGTAAAATTTGGTAAAAGTGTGCAGTGAAGACCAAGTCGCTGCCCTACATATCTGATCAACAGAAGCCTTGTTCTTGAAGGCCCATGTGGAAGCCACAGCCCTAGTGGAATGAGCTGTGATTCTTTCGGGAGGCTGCCGTCCGGCAGTCTCGTAAGCCAATCTGATGATGCTTTTAATCCAAAAAGAGAGAGAGGTAGAAGTTGCTTTTTGACCTCTCCTTTTACCAGAATAAACAACAAACAAGGAAGATGTTTGTCTAAAATCCTTTGTAGCATCTAAATAGAATTTTAGAGCGCGAACAACATCCAAATTGTGCAACAAACGTTCCTTCTTTGAAACTGGTTTCGGACACAGAGAAGGTACGATAATCTCCTGGTTAATGTTTTTGTTAGAAACAACTTTTGGAAGAAAACCAGGTTTAGTACGTAAAACCACCTTATCTGCATGGAACACCAGATAAGGAGGAGAACACTGCAGAGCAGATAATTCTGAAACTCTTCTAGCAGAAGAAATTGCAACTAAAAACAAAACTTTCCAAGATAATAACTTAATATCAACGGAATGCAAGGGTTCAAACGGAACCCCCTGAAGAACTGAAAGAACTAAATTGAGACTCCAAGGAGGAGTCAAAGGTTTGTAAACAGGCTTAATTCTCACCAGAGCCTGAACAAAGGCTTGAACATCTGGCACAGCGGCCAGCTTTTTGTGAAGTAACACAGACAAGGCAGAAATCTGTCCCTTCAGGGAACTTGCAGATAATCCTTTTTCCAATCCTTCTTGAAGGAAGGATAGAATCCTAGGAATCTTAACCTTGTCCCAAGGGAATCCTTTAGATTCACACCAACAGATATATTTTTTCCAAATTTTGTGGTAAATCTTTCTAGTTACAGGCTTTCTGGCCTGAACAAGAGTATCGATAACAGAATCTGAGAATCCTCGCTTCGATAAGATCAAGCGTTCAATCTCCAAGCAGTCAGCTGGAGTGAAACCAGATTCGGATGTTCGAACGGACCCTGAACAAGAAGGTCTCGTCTCAAAGGTAGCTTCCAAGGAGGAGCCGATGACATATTCACCAGATCTGCGTACCAAGTCCTGCGTGGCCACGCAGGAGCTATCAAGATCACCGACGCCCTCTCCTGATTGATCCTGGCTACCAGCCTGGGGATGAGAGGAAACGGCGGGAACACATAAGCTAGTTTGAAGGTCCAAGGTGCTACTAGTGCATCCACTAGAGCCGCCTTGGGATCCCTGGATCTGGACCCGTAGCAAGGAACTTTGAAGTTCTGACGAGAGGCCATCAGATCCATGTCTGGAATGCCCCACCGCTGAGTGACTTGGGCAAAGATTTCCGGATGGAGTTCCCACTCCCCCGGATGCAATGTCTGACGACTCAGAAAATCCGCTTCCCAATTTTCCACTCCTGGGATGTGGATAGCAGACAGGTGGCAGGAGTGAGACTCCGCCCATAGAATGATTTTGGTCACTTCTTCCATCGCCAGGGAACTCCTTGTTCCCCCCTGATGGTTGATGTACGCAACAGTTGTCATGTTGTCTGATTGAAACCGTATGAACTTGGCCCTCGCTAGCTGAGGCCAAGCCTTGAGAGCATTGAATATCGCTCTCAGTTCCAGAATATTTATCGGTAGAAGAGATTCTTCCCGAGACCAAAGACCCTGAGCTTTCAGGGATCCCCAGACCGCGCCCCAGCCCATCAGACTGGCGTCGGTCGTGACAATGACCCACTCTGTTCTGCGGAATGTCATCCCTCGTGACAGGTTGTCCAGGGACAGCCACCAACGGAGTGAGTCTCTGGTCCTCTGATTTACTTGTATCTTCGGAGACAAGTCTGTATAGTCCCCATTCCACTGACTGAGCATGCACAGTTGTAATGGTCTTAGATGAATGCGTGCAAAAGGAACTATGTCCATTGCCGCTACCATCAACCCGATCACTTCCATGCACTGAGCTATGGAAGGAAGAGGAACGGAATGGAGTATCCGACAAGAGTCTAGAAGTTTTGTTTTTCTGGCCTCTGTCAGAAAAATCCTCATTTCTAAGGAGTCTATTATTGTTCCCAAGAAGGGAACCCTTGTTGACGGAGATAGAGAACTCTTTTCCACGTTCACTTTCCATCCGTGAGATCTGAGAAAGGCCAGGACAATGTCCGTGTGAGCCTTTGCTTGAGGAAGGGACGACGCTTGAATCAGAATGTCGTCCAAGTAAGGTACTACAGCAATGCCCCTTGGTCTTAGCACAGCTAGAAGGGACCCTAGTACCTTTGTGAAAATCCTTGGAGCAGTGGCTAATCCGAAAGGAAGCGCCACGAACTGGTAATGTTTGTCCAGGAATGCGAACCTCAGGAACCGATGATGTTCCTTGTGGATAGGAATATGTAGATACGCATCCTTTAAATCCACCGTGGTCATGAATTGACCTTCCTGGATGGAAGGAAGAATAGTTTGAATGGTTTCCATCTTGAACGATGGAACCTTGAGAAACTTGTTTAAGATCTTGAGATCTAAGATTGGTCTGAACGTTCCCTCTTTTTAGGGAACTATAAACAGATTGGAGTAGAACCCCATCCCTTGTTCTCTTAATGGAACGGGATGAATCACTCCCATTTTTAACAGGTCTTCTACACAATGTAAGAATGCCTGTCTTTTTATGTGGTCTGAAGACAACTGAGACCTGTGGAACCTCCCCCTTGGGGGAAGTCCCTTGAATTCCAGAAGATAACCTTGGGAGACTATTTCTAGCGCCCAAGGATCCAGAACATCTCTTGCCCAAGCCTGAGCGAAGAGAGAGAGTCTGCCCCCCACCAGATCCGGTCCCGGATCGGGGGCCAACATTTCATGCTGTCTTGGTAGCAGTGGCAGGTTTCTTGGCCTGCTTTCCCTTGTTCCAGCCTTGCATTGGTCTCCAAGCTGGCTTGGCTTGAGAAGTATTACCCTCTTGCTTAGAGGACGTAGCACTTTGGGCTGGTCCGTTTCTACGAAAGGGACGAAAATTAGGTTTATTTTTTGCCTTGAAAGGCCGATCCTGAGGAAGGGCGTGGCCCTTACCCCCAGTGATATCCGAGATAATCTCTTTCAAGTCAGGGCCAAACAGCGTTTTCCCCTTGAAAGGAATGTTAAGTAGCTTGTTCTTGGAAGACGCATCAGCCGACCAAGATTTCAACCAAAGCGCTCTGCGCGCCACAATAGCAAACCCAGAATTCTTAGCCGCTAACCTAGCCAATTGCAAAGTGGCGTCTAGGGTGAAAGAATTAGCCAATTTGAGAGCATTGATTCTGTCCTTAATCTCCTCATAAGGAGGAGAATCACTGTCGACCGCCTTTATCAGCTCATCGAACCAGAAACATGCGGCTGTAGCGACAGGGACAATGCATGAAATTGGTTGTAGAAGGTAACCCTGCTGAACAAACATCTTTTTAAGCAAACCTTCTAATTTTTTATCCATAGGATCTTTGAAAGCACAACTATCCTCTATGGGTATAGTGGTGCGTTTGTTTAAAGTGGAAACCGCTCCCTCGACCTTGGGGACTGTCTGCCATAAGTCCTTTCTGGGGTCGACCATAGGAAACAATTTTTTAAATATGGGGGGAGGGACGAAAGGAATACCGGGCCTTTCCCATTCTTTATTAACAATGTCCGCCACCCGCTTGGGTATAGGAAAAGCTTCTGGGAGCCCCGGCACCTCTAGGAACTTGTCCATTTTACATAGTTTCTCTGGGATGACCAACTTGTCACAATCATCCAGAGTGGATAATACCTCCTTAAGCAGAATGCGGAGATGTTCCAACTTAAATTTAAATGCAATCACATCAGGTTCAGCTTGTTGAGAAATGTTCCCTGAATCAGTAATTTCTCCCTCAGACAAAACCTCCCTGGCCCCATCAGACTGAGTTAGGGGCCCTTCAGAAATATTAATATCAGCGTCGTCATGCTCTTCAGTATCTAAAACAGAGCAGTCGCGCTTACGCTGATAAGTGTTCATTTTGGCTAAAATGTTTTTGACAGAATTATCCATTACAGCCGTTAATTGTTGCATAGTAAGGAGTATTGGCGCGCTAGATGTACTAGGGGCCTCCTGAGTGGGCAAGACTCGTGTAGACGAAGGAGGGAATGATGCAGTACCATGCTTACTCCCCTCACTTGAGGAATCATCTTGGGCATCATTGTCATTGTCACATAAATCACATTTATTTAAATGAATAGGAATTCTGGCTTCCCCACATTCAGAACACAGTCTATCTGGTAGTTCAGACATGTTAAACAGGCATAAACTTGATAACAAGTACAAAAAACGTTTTAAAATAAAACCGTTACTGTCACTTTAAATTTTAAACTGAACACACTTTATTACTGCAAATGCGAAAAAACATGAAGGAATTGTTCAAAATTTACCAAATTTTCACCACAGTGTCTTAAAGCCTTAAAAGTATTGCACGCCAAATTTGGAAGCTTTAACCCTTAAAATAACGGAACCGGAGCCGTTTTGAACTTTAACCCCTTTACAGTCCCTGGTATCTGCTTTGCTGAGACCCAACCAAGCCCCAAGGGGAATACGATACCAAATGACGCCTTCAGAAAGTCTTTTCTAAGTATCAGAGCTCCTCTCACATGCGACTGCATGCCATGCCTCTCAAAAACAAGTGCGCAACACCGGCGCGAAAATGAGGCTCTGCCTATGCTTTGGGAAAGCCCCTAAAGAATAAGGTGTCTAAAACAGTGCCTGCCGATATTATTATATCAAAATACCCAGATAAAATGATTCCTCAAGGCTAAATATGTGTTAATAATCAATCGATTTAGCCCAAAAAAAGTCTACAGTCTTAATAAGCCCTTTTTGAAGCCCTTATTTACAATCGTAATAAACATGGCTTACCGGATCCCAGAGGGAAAATGACAGCTTCCAGCATTACATCGTCTTGTTAGAATGTGTCATACCTCAAGCAGCAAGAGACTGCTCACTGTTCCCCCAACTGAAGTTAATTGCTCTCAACAGTCCTGTGTGGAACAGCCATGGATTTTAGTGACGGTTGCTAAAATCATTTTCCTCATACAAACAGAAATCTTCATCTCTTTTCTGTTTCTGAGTAAATAGTACATACCAGCACTATTTCAAAATAACAAACTCTTGATTGAATAATAAAAACTACAGTTAAACACTAAAAAACTCTAAGCCATCTCCGTGGAGATGTTGCCTGTACAACGGCAAAGAGAATGACTGGGGTAGGCGGAGCCTAGGAGGGATCATGTGACCAGCTTTGCTGGGCTCTTTGCCATTTCCTGTTGGGGAAGAGAATATCCCACAAGTAAGGATGACGCCGTGGACCGGACACACCTATGTTGGAGAAAAGCTAATACCTATACATTTTATACTCTGCAGTTGGCAAAACAAGTAACCGGAAGCACATTAAGGGAAAAACAATTTAATAGTATACTGCCCCTTTAAACACACAGTAGAAATGCTGACACTCAGTGCTCCACGGGTCAGTTTTCAGGGGTTAAACACAAAGTAGTGTAAAGTCAATAATCTTAAAATGCTCTAACGAATAATAATGTCATTTTTCAACTATTATGACCCTTTGAGAATGTTTGTTTGTTGTGTACTTTTTAGAGTATGTCAGATGTTTACAATAAAAGCTACATTATAATAAATACAAAAAACAGTGTACAGTATCCGTTTTATACCCTTTGCAACACTTTTTATTCACCAGCTACAATAAAAGATTAATTCTAATCAATCAATTGGCTTTGCATAAAAAGTTGTAGTAACCTTGACGGCATACATATTTATTTGATAAATGATGTTCTGTAGCATATCACAATATCAGAAATATTTTAGTTGGACCTGTACCAAATACTTTTGGTTACCGTTCACAGTAATTTTGCCTTTAAAAATTGATATTTAAAAAAGGGACAGACTACACTTTAGTCAAGTCCAAAATAAACTCTCACGATTCAAATAGTTTTAGTTTCTAGAAGTGGTTTAAATACTAAATACATATTTAAAAAACACAATAGGTAGTCTGGGCATAGAGTGCTATATTTGTATTCTTTAGTGGAATCTTATTTTTTCTTCCACATTGTTAAAGGGCCAGTAAACCTAGCAAATAATGTTATATAATTCTGCACATAGCGCAGACATATATAAGCTTAGTGCCAGATTTCTAAAGTGAAGGGTTAAATAGATATCTCGCAAAGAAAAAAGAACGCCGCTCCTGGCTCTACTGAGCGGGTCCGTTTTCTTCTCCTAAGCGCATCTGGGCACGCTATCTAATCACATCGCTATTAAACTTAATGTAGCTCACTCCCGCTACCAGACCAGAGCAAGCTACATTGAGTTAAATAGCGCGATCGGGCGCGATGTGACTAGACAGCGTGCCTGCGATGCGCTTTGGAGAAGAAAACAGACCCGCTCAGTAGAGCCAGGAGCGGCGTTCTGTTTTCTTTGTGAGATATCTATTTAACCCTTCACTTTAGAAATCTGGTACTAAGCTTATATAATTCTGCACTATGTACAGATATAACAATTTTTGCTAGGTTTACTGGCCCTTTAAGAGATTATATATATATATATATATATATATATATATATATATATATATATATATATATATATATTTCCCCTTAGGTTATTCTTTCCTTTGAAGACATCATCGCTAGCATTTACTTACTGTTTAATGTCCCTTTAAGGATGCTCAAAGCTTAGAAAAACAGTGAATTTGTAAATTATATTTATATTGTATTTACATACACACACACGTGTAAATGTCCACTTTAAGTCAGTTCAAAAAGGTTTTAGAGAGAAAAAATATATATAACACACCAATAAAAGAATTACATTTTGAGTTTAGCGTCCCAAAAATTGTTTGTGCATTTCCCTGGACACCAAAACGATGAAAATGTTGCTAAAAATGTGTGTGTTGTATAAAAGTGTGTCGTTTCTGTGTTACATAAGAGTGTGTGTGTGTTTTATATGAGGTGTTATATGAGAGTGTATCGTGTGTGTTATATGAAAACATACAGTATGTGTGTGTTATATGAGAGCATATGTGTGTGTTATAAGAGAGTATGTGTGTGCTGTTTATCGCTCGTTTAATGTAAACATGACCGATTGACGCAATTAAAGTTAACGCTTGTTGGATTAGTGCGTCCTCAGAGCTGTGGTTAACCGTTTTGCGAATCAAAAAAGTGTCACAAAAACACATCAAAAATACATTACAAAGTACATCTACAAAGCGTGTAAAAAGCTTACTTCTAGCATTAAATAGCGCTCCACTTGTAAACCAGCCCTAAATGAGTGAAGGTTGTTCTACCAAAAATAAATGAAATTACATACCTGCTTCTGATTTTTTCTTTGATGCATTCTTCTTTTTTGGAGCAGTTTCATGTTTGACATTATCATGGTTTGTGAGGGCTTCAGCTTTTTTGGGAGGCTGGGAATTTGTCAATGCTGAACCAACAAGGTTAACTGCAACAATAGGTACTTCTTTGGTAGGCACTTCCAAAACTGCTGCAGGCTTTGATACTGCAGATTTAGAAACATTAGGCTTGGCATTGCTGGGCTGTGAAGCAGGTTTAGTGCTGCCGGGCTGGGAAGCTGCAGCCGATTTGGAGTTGCTGGGCTGGGAAGCGGGTTTGGCGCTGCTGGGCTGAGAAGCGGCAACGGGTTTGGCGCTGCTGGGCTGAGAAGCGGCAGCGGGTTTGGCGCTGCTGGGCTGAGAAGCAGGTTTGGAATTGCTGGGTTGAGAAGCAGGTTTGGAATTGCTGGGCTGAGAAGCAGGTTTGGAATTGCTGGGCTGAGAAGCAGGTTTGGAATTGCTGGGCTGAGAAGCAGGTTTGGAATTGCTGGGCTGGGAAGCAGCAGCGGGTTTGGAATTGCTGGGCTGGGAAGCAGGAGATGCTTTGGCATTGTTTGGCTGGGCAGGTTTGGAATTGTTTGGCTGGGTATTGGGAGCGGACTTGGAACCGCTGGGCTGGGCATTTTTAGAATTGTTGGGTTGGGAAGCAGTAGCAGGTTTGGAATTGCTGGGCTGGGAAGCAGGAGATGCCTTGGCATTGTTTGGTTGGGCAGGTTTGGAATTGTTTGGCTGTGCATTGGGAGCAGGCTTGGAACTGTTGGACTGGGCATTTTTAGAATTGTTGGGTTGGGAAGCTGAAGGCTTGGAAACAGCAGGTAGAAGATTTCCAGGTTTAGAGGCAGAAAGCGGGGGAGCAACAGACTTAGAAACAGCTACTTCTGGGGCCTGCGATGGTTCAACCTTTGGAGCTTTCTTTTCTTGTTTTTTCTTTTTGTCTTTTAGTGATGGTGCAGTTTTCTCCTGAGTTTGAATTACTACAGGAGCCACAAGAACCTCAGGTGTAGGTGCTACTTCTGCCTCCGTTTCAGATTCAGATTCTTTTTTCTCGTCATTCATACTCCGATACTCCTGTTCAGGGATTTTTCCATTGGGTTTGTCATCCTTCCTTTTTGATTTTGCCTTTTTGTCTATGATTTTATCTTTCTTCTTCTTGTCTATTTTTGGTTGATTTCTCTCATGTTCCCTTCGCTGTTTGGCTAAAGCTTCTTCATAAGAGGTTTCTTTCATAGAAAAAGTTGATACCAGGAAGATCCCAATAGCTGATACAACCATGAAGCCACCAAATACCATGACACCTAAAGTTTGGGGATCGTACAAATCCATCTTTACTTTTTCCTATGAAATCTGGAGGAAGTAGAAGAGAGAAATATGAACATTAGTACTTGCACTATTATGTAATAATTGAATCTAGTCAATTCAACAAATGTCTTACAAAATGCTGGGGGAGGGATTTCTGCCTTTTTTTTTTTAAATAAAATGTTTGTTTTCATGGTGGTTGTGGTGTATATCATACCTTAGAGAGCTGTCCTTATCAGGTCATTTCAATAACAATTGAGAACAACATTAACTTAGCCCTTTGCATGCAGAAAATCACTTAAAAGGAACACTAAAATCAAAATTAAGCTTTCATTATTGAGATAGAGCACATAATTTTAAACAATTTTCCAAATTAATTCCATTATCAAAATGTGTACAATCTTTTTATATGCACACTTTGAGGCACCAGCTCCTACTGAGCATGTGCAAGCATTCACAGAATATATGCATTTTGTGATTGACTAATGACTGTCACATGTGCAGGTGGCAGGGAAATTACACTAACTGAAACTTGTCAGAATAAAATATAAATCTACTACTCATTTAAAATTCTGTTGTATTTAACAGCCCTTTAAATGGGCAGTAAACACTTTGATTTTAAATATAAAATTCTTATTTATGTATAGTAAAACAATTCACTTTTCAATAACTTAATGACCATGACTAGCTTTGTTGTTTGCAGACTCAAACCCCGATTGGCTCCACTAAATATGTAAAGTGGTGGGTGGAGTTTAGCTATTGAAAAACAATTACAGCAAACAAGGTGTTAATTTGTTTTAAAAAAAAAAAAGTTTAGGACTTGTATGATGTTATACTATAGCAAGGCAACAGAAATGTCTTATAACAACAAGGTGTTTACTGTCCCTTTAAAACGACACTAATCCAATATTTCCTGACAATGAAAGAGCATCCTATAAATATGTTGATTTTTTTTTCTGCAAAAGTTTTTTTTAAAAAGGCAAATTGCAACTAATATAGTTGTCAGTTGTGAACTTTTTGGCAATCCACATTGGCCGATCGGCAGTTTTTTCAAACGTGCACTGAACATCAGTAGAAAATACATAGGAACCAATCAGTAAAAGCAGGAAGTGCACATCTGATACTGGTGTAAAGCCATTTTTCTTAGTTTTTAAAGTCGTACATACTTAAAGGGACATTTAAAAATTAAAAATAAATGATAATACAAATGTTCTAATTGCCTTAACCCTCTGCACTGGAGCAGCAATGCACACCTGGATCTTGGGCTGAATATAGTGATTCGCACATATCTCACCCCAAATGGCTTGATATGAGTTAAATGTTATCTTTCATGAATTAGAGCTTAAATAACTTTCCAGTTTACTTCTATTTTCTAATTGGTTTAATTATCATTGAATAATTGATTTATTTTTTAAATTATACCTAGGTAGACTCAGAAGCTGCTGATTGGTGGCTGCACATATATACATCTTGCCATTGGCTTTCAGCTTACTCACAAAAGTGCACTGCTGCTCCTTCAACAAAGGATAACAAGAGAATGAAGCCAATTAGATAATAGAAATAAATTGGAAAGTTGTATGCCCTATCTGAAACCGGAAAGGAACATTTTAGGTTTCATGTCGCTTTAGTTAAAGGGACAGTATAAACCAATTTTTATATAACTGCATGTAATATACACTACAATAAGGAAGAATATGCACCGATAATGATCTAAAAATCCAGCATAAAACCTTTTAAAAAAAAAAAACTTACTTAGAAGCTCCCAGTTTAGCACTGTTGATGAGGTAGTCTGGGACACCCACTGAAAGGGGCTGGGTAAACAAAAAGAGCAGACACTCCCCACCTCCCTTGCATATGAAAAGACAGATAACATAAACAGGAGCCTGCAGGAGTCTGTAAACGCATGTATATAATATATCTGACACTGTGGGGCTTGGTTAGGAGTCTGAAAATCAGCACAATGTTCTTAAAAAAAAAAAATAAGCAAAACAATACATTTTTATATAAACGCTACCAGATGGGCTATATAAATGGATCATCTACAATACATTTATGTAAAGAAAAATCTAGTGTGCAGTGTCCCTTTAAAAAGGGACAACGTCTGTAAAACGTGTTATATGAACAAAAAATAATATTATTAACGTAATATACGTCCCTTAAAGTGAAGAGAAAGTCAAAATTAAAATGTTCATTATAGAGCATGAAATTTTAAGACACATTTCAGTTTACCTCTGTCATTAAATTTAATTTGTTCTCTTGGTATCCTTTGTTGAAACACTTATCTAGTTAGGCTCAAGAGCAGCAATTCATATCTAGTTAGGCTCAGGAGCAGCAATGTACTACTGAGAGCTAGCTGCAAATATGAGCTAGCTCAAAATCATAAAAGAATTTCATGTCCCTTTAAAATAATTTTTTTTTTTGCACTTTTATGTCCATTTAATAAAACAATAGAAAAAGCTTTGGAATGAATCTGAATGATTCACCAAAACTTTTTAAACACATTCTAATAAACATCTGGAGAAAAAAAAAACAGCTCAAAAAGATAATGAAAATATTAAAATTGCACTCTAAAAACACAGCCAAATCAACATCATCATTCAGACCATCAGGATAAATTGTGCGCATATTTGAAAATCCAAAAGGATTCTTTTTCTTAGTCAAGTATATCTAGACTTCACATTAGTACCTTCAATCTGTTCTAGTGGTGTTATACTAAAGATATTCTTTTTACAACCATGTTGGAACAGTGTATGGGGCATATTTATCAAACTCCTGAAGGCTCGCCTGAAACAGAATGAAGCAGCGGTCTAAAGACTGATGCTTCATAACTTGTCCGCCTGCTCTGAGGCCGCGCACAGAAATCAACCCGATCGAATGTGATCGGGTTGACTGACACCCCCTGCTAGCGGCCAATTGGCCACAAATCTGAAGGGGGCGGCATTGCACAAGAACTGCTGGTGCAATGATAAATGCGGACAGCGTATGCTGTCGACATTTATCGATGTGCGGTGGACACGATACGCTACTTCATATCATGTCCGCTCGCAAATTGATAAATATGCCCCTATGTCTTAATACAGCATGTGCAAGGCTTCCCTTCTTTATATTTCTTGGATGTTCAGAACATCCTGTCTTGAAGAAAAAAAAAAAAAAAAAAAAAAAATCTGCCCCACATCCCTTCAAACCTCAAAAATGTATTTGACTTCAAGTAATATTTTGAGGTTTCAAAAGCAAAATTAAAACTCAATGGCAATATAACAGATAACTGAAAACAAGCTCTTAATAAAAGTTGTTGTAACCCTTCAAGTTTGTTGCAAACTATATTGTTTTGGGATCTACAAATGGAATCTCAGGCCACCTTATCTGCATACTAAAATAGAAAGAGAAGTAAGATACCGCCCTAAAATAGTCAGTGAATGGTATTTAATTAAAGCTTATTGGGTGTTAAAGTAAATGTTAGCGTTTTCCATCTACTGCTCATAAGATTCTTTGTATAGGGTACATCAAACACACCTTGGTTACATAGAATTTGACGTAACCTTTGAAAGGTATTCATCATCATGGGAAAGATGCCGGCAACAGATAAACTACGTGAGGATGCCAAAAATCGCACTTGCTGACTGTAATAGTTGAAGAATTGAAATTACGTATGTTGGAAAGGCAGATACAGACAGATTGTTCCTTTTGCAGAACAAAGCCTATGATAGCCTCGATTGAGTAGAATGCAGTTTATCGCTCACTAGATCTTGCAAAGCATGACAGGCTTCTTCACCAATTCATTACAATTGTAGCACGTACCAAAACCTTTTACATATTAATTTAGATCTAGATATATAAATAAAATATTGTTAAACTTGATTTGTGTACTAGTTAGCCGAGGTGGACTGAGTAGTCTGGCAAATAGGACCTGGACAGAGGGCCCGGCACTTAGCAAGCGGTGTTGCCAAGGCATTCGATCATCATGTGCTTGTAGTAACTAAGCAGTTGATGGTAGGTGGAGTGGGGGCGGGGTCTGTCACTGTGGGAACCCTGGGATGTGGGGTCTGGTACTAAAAGTTAAGGTACTTGTCGCTGGCCCTGGTGTTTGGATTCCTTGGCCCCAAAGTTTGGTGGGCCCTGTTGAGGCCAGGGCCCTTCTCTAATTTGTGCCTTGGGGCCCTGTGATTGGTATCAGTCCACCCCTGCTAGTTAGGACCCTCATCATAAGGCTCCTTGATTGAGCTTGATGTTGCAGCAGCTATGCATAGGAATGGAAAAAAACATTTTTATGTTATATGTTTAAAACAAATACATAAATAATGAGGCAATCTTGCATAAAGATATATTTCTGAAAACAAACATTTAAAAATCCTGAATGCAGCAAATACATTTGGAAAGGGCAGAAAATAATATTAAAGTTACCACATTTCTGCATCTACATACATAGATTAGGCTTATTTAATTGGGACAGACTTTCCTTATGATATTTCACTGTGGCCCTATATCTGGCACATGTCTCTGTGACACTTTTTCACAGTGATGCACACTTTACTTGTAACCTTCCTTGTGACACACCATAGATCAGAGTTTCTCAACTCCAGTCCTCAATTATTCAAACCTCATTTTAAAGAGATACTAGTCCCAGTACTTGCAAGGGAGTGTGCATCTGGCATGTGCAGGCACAGTCATTTTCCTTTTTAGTTGAAATCTCATGATATTTAAGAGAAATTTCATGAGATCACAGCAAAACAATTAATTGAGCTCAGCACTGCTAATACCAATTGGCTATTTTTTTATATTTATTTATTTTTAAAAGGGATACTAAACACAGATTTTTTTTATTTCCCGATTCAGATAGAGCCTGCAACTTTAAGCGACTTTCTAATTTACTCCTATTATTTTTTTTCCATTCTCTAGCTATCTTTATTTAAAAAAACAGGAATGCAAAGCTTAGGAGCTGGTCCATTGAAGGTTCAGCACCCTGGTATAGTGCTTGCTTATTGGTGACTACATTCAGCCAACCAATCAGTAAGCATAACCCAGATTCTGAACCAAAAGTGGGCTCCTAAGCTTTACATTCCTGATTTTTAAATAAAAATAACAAGAGAACAAAGAAAATTTGATAATATGAGTAAATTAGAAAGATTTTTAAAATAGCATGCTCTATTTCCCAACTCCAGTCCTCAGGACCACATATTATATTTTAACTAGAGCACAAGTGAACTGATCAGCTGATGGGTGAACTGATTATTTCTAACAAAGTAATTGTAATAGGATATACAATTAAGTATAGGTAGTTCTAATCTGCGTTTGAAATAATAACTCTGCAGAGTTGAAATGGTTAAGTAAGCAATATAAAAGTAATAATTCAATATCATTCACACTATTATCTTTATAAAAAAAAAGGGAATTATTGTGCATACAAGTGGCTTGAGCTCAAAAACAAACACTTAAACCAAGATCAATAATGGACTTCCCATCTAAGTTATTAGAACTTGTATAATGTTAAATTGTAACAGCCAGCAGAAAAAATATCAATATCAACTAAGCCCTTACAATCCGAGGGCTAAGGTTAAGTTATCTTTACAATTTTAAACTGAGGAAGCGTTTTTGTGAAACGCGCGTCAGGGGTCCTTTGGAGAAGCTCTGTCTCTCCATTTTTTTAACTTGGTTACCATGTTGTAAAATAAGATTCCCTATCTTTTATGTGGATATCTCAGCCTAGCAGTTAGCATAAAATTGTAAAGATAACTTAACCTTAGCCCTCGGATTGTAAGGGCTTAGTTGATATTGATATTTTTTCTGCTGGCTTTTACAATTTAACATTATACAAGTTCTAATAACTTAGATGGGAAGCTCATTATTTATCTTGGTTTAAGTGTTTTTAATTTGAGCTTAAGCCACTTGTATGCACGATAATTCTCTTTTTTTTAAATATATTTTTAAATAAAGATAAGAGTGTGAATAATATTGAATTATTACTTTATATCGCTTACTTAACTATTTCAACTCAGCAGAGTTATTATTTCAAACACAGATTAGAACTACCTATACTTCATTGTATATCCTATTACAATTTGTTACTTGTTCCTTGCTCTGATTCTGCAGCAGGAAGTCTAAATTTATATATATTAAGATTTATTTCATTACATTTGCAATATTATTTAAGTCTCCTGTTTATTGATACTCTGCTTCCCCCCACCCCATATTGTATTTGAACCGATTATTTCACCTGTGCTCTAGTTAAGATATAATGAATATGTGGCCTTAGGACAGGGTTTAAGAAACACTGTTCTATCTGAATCATTAAAGAAAAAACTTTTTTTCCACTTGCAGCTGGACAGTAGCTGAAGTACAACTGTTACCTGGGCACTTACTCTTGTAAGCTGAAGATATTTTGGGGTAAAATATCTTCCTTTTTTACGTAGAGATGTTATTTTCTGGTCAGCTTTTTACAGTTATGCTGTAGAACTTTTAAGTGATTCAGCATATGAGTATTATGTCCCTTTAAGGGTAAACTGAGAAAATAAAGATCTATAACAAACTAGAGGAGGCGCTAGATATAATCAGCAGTATTGATAGTCAACAGTGTACAAAATCAGCCATACCATGACACATAGACATGAATATATATAATAACTAGAAAGAAATGTAGTTGTATAAAGAGGAAAGTCCCAAATAGTGTTTTTCACTTTCAGAGCAAAAGGAAATCCTCTTTAGTATATGTTGGATGTATAATTGCAGCCTCCTCCTCAACGACAAATCCGGGTTATAGCTGTGATGTCAGTAAACATGGAGTGCGCATAAACATTTTATATATGTATATTTGTTATTATATGTATCAACTAATGTATACTCTTACACAGTACAGGTAGATAGTTGGTCTATTTGTACACACATTCACATATCATATTTTTATTTATTTTTCCTAGATAATGAACGTTAATACACTCAGTTCTGTGCTTACTGACATTATGTATAGATATGAAGTAGACAATTAGTTGTTTATGAGCACTCCGTGTTTACTGACATCACATATAGATATTAAAGAGATAATGAGCACACTTATAGATACTAATTACTAGGTTTATTGTTCAACACTAGTAGAGAATAGGAGAGAAATAGGACACATGATGCACATTTACTATATCTAATATAACATTGATTTGATCATTGTATTAACTACATAGACATATTTGTTATGATCTATAACCACATCGTTTATGATTGAGAGGATAGACATATACACCTCACTATTATCGGTTATGGTTCACACCTTATAGATATCTTGAAGGGTGAGTAGCCTTGAATGTAATGAAAGGGGTTAAGTTAAATTCATACCGGTACATCTAATTTATTATACACTTAAGGTACATAAGAACAAGCCTATATGTTATAGGACTGAGTGGGCGGTAACAATAACAAACGCCTCTCATATGGGTCATCGTTCAAGTAAGCACACATTGGTTACGGGAGCGAGCATGGAAATCAAACACGGTAGTGTTTGTAAATATAGAGAAGTGTGTGTAACATAGGGAGATAAACTGGGATATACTTGAACCAAAATGAATAAATAGATTTATACCATCTTGGGACGAAAAGAAATAACGATACAAAGGTAGGAAATGTTGACAGTAATAAAAATGGTGTTAAAGATTTGTTTCACTGCAATAAAACCGCTTATATAACGACAAAAATAAAAACTAGAAATTAACATAGGGAAGATTATTGTGAGACAATAAACTCGGTTTTAATATGCCAACTGGCGAGTTTCAATAATCATTGTTGATGATAAAACATAACATAATATAAATAAATTTAATAGAAATGTATAAATGCATAGAAAAATTCGAAATGTATTGTTCGTTTTTGGGCTACCTTCTGATGGAGGAAATTCTGGGTTGTGTGCTGTAGTTGCTTTTTGCATATATTTTGATAGTATTATCCAGTTTAAATTAGACATAGCCTAGCCTTTTTTCCATCCACCTAGGTTGCAGGTGGATATATTTAACTAATTAACTAAGCAGAGAACATGCCCCCATTTAGTGGTGAACATTGTCCATTTGCATTAGGTAGGGGCTATATAAAGCAGGTAGATTGGAAAGGTGCATACTATGCCTAAAGAAACAGCCTTAGAGCTGAGAAACACATTGCAAATATAGGGGGATATATGAATACCCCTATTCCACTATTAGAATCCGTTTTTTAAAAAGTATTTTTGTTTTTAATAAATAACCTTTTTTATACCAAAAAACTGTCTTGAGTGGAAACACCTATCCTGCCTGCTTTGGTTCATTGCCTTTTTGGAATATATTTTGCCATTTGCTTATTTGCACCTGGACCTTGATCTTTGGGGGTGAGCTGACACACCTATGTTGAAATCTGCCAGCCTGTTCCTACTAGCACATTGGTGTGATCAGCAAACATGTGAGTACCCATTTGACACCTCTGAAAGTTACACAGTCATATTTTGATGGATATGCACGTGTAGTGCTTTCTCATTATGCCTTACATATCTACTGCAGCATACAGAACATTCTAAACGGAGGGTGAGCTGTTACACCTGTTAAATCTGCAGCCTGCACCTACCAGCACATTGGTGTGCTATACAAATATGCGAGTACCCATTTGGCACAAATATATACTTGATGATTCTGCACATGAGGCGCCCCTCTATTTTTCTCTTCTCCTAAACTGAGAAAATGATTTTCTGTGACACAGGGCAAAACAATAATAAAAGAGTAAGCCAATGAGTACCCCTTCCCACTGCTCCACATGAACAAGTTGAGAAACAATGTGCTAAGGGAAGTGGGGGACAGAGCTGCATTTTCATACACTCTTTATGTCACCTCATCACTGTATTCCCTCAGCAAAGCAGAATACACTTGCCAACCTTGTAACCAGCTATAGTGCAGGGGGGGGGTCACAATCAACCCTGAAAGTGCACCTTCTTCAGAGGATGACACTTTGTTTAGCATCCACACAAAAGGCATTGTGCAGATGATGATTATGTGTCACCCTCCACACTTAAAGAGTTAAAGGGACATGAAACCCAAAAAAATTATTTCATGATTCAGATAGAGAATACAATTTCAAACAACTTTCCAATTTACTTCTATTATTTAATTTGCTACTTTCTCTTGTTATCCTTTGTTGAAATGTTTATCTAGGCAAGTTCATGTGCAGCAGAGAACCTAGGTCTTAGCTGTTGATTAGTGGCTGCATATATAAACTGATTGTCATTGGCTCACCCATGTGTTCAGTTAGAAACCAGTAGTGCATTGCTGCTCCTTCAACAAACGATACCAAGCAAATAAAACAGATTAGATAATAGAAGTAAATTAGAAAGTTGTTTAAAATTGTATTCTCTATCTGAATTGTGAAAGAAAATTGTTGGGCTTCATGTCCCTTTAACAGTGGTGCTCTTTGCCTCCTCCTGCTGGCCAGGAGTGATATTACCAACAGTAATTGATGATCCGTGGACTCACCGTGTAAAGAAAGAAATACATGCATCAGGTAAGCATACATTTTTTATTTCTAATTTTAATCTAGAAAAACTGGATGCAAAACTACAGAATCTAACTGCTCCATTATGACCATAATTATCCCTATTAGTCCTTGGAATTGCTTTTGCTACCTCGTAACTTTTACAGATACTGTTTATACATATAAATATTAAAGGGATATGAAACAAAACAAATATTTCATCATTCACATAGAGCATGCAATTTTAAAGGGACACTGAACCCAATTTTTTTCTTTTGTGTTTCAGATAGAGCATGCAATTTTAAGCAACTTTCTAATTTACTCCTATTATCAATTTTTCTTTGTTCGCTTGCTATTTTTATTTGAAAAAGAAGGCATCTAAGCTTTTTTTTTTTTTGTTCAGGACTCTTGACAGCACTTTTTTTTTATTGGTGGATGAATTTATCCACCAATTAGCAAGAATACCCCAGGTTATTCACCAAAAATGGGCCGGCATCTAAACTTAAATTCTTGCATTTCAAATAAAGATACCAAGAGAATGAAGAAAATTTGATAATAGGAGTAAATTAGAAAGTCGCTTAAAATTGCATGCTCTATCTGAATCACGAAAGAAAAATTTTTGGGTTCAGTGTCCCTTTAATGGAAAGCAAAAATGTTTTGTTGATTGCCATCTATCTTTCCTGCCAAACTACTTCCTACAAGCAAAAAAATAAATAAAAATAAAATACATGGGTAAGCTAGGTTCTAATATCAAGGTAAAATAATGATGGAAAAACGCTTGTTTTTTTGGTCAATTTAATAGTACATTAGTGATTCAATACCAAGGAGCTACAAAAACAATGAAAGCTTTTTTAAAAAAAAAAAAAAAAAAATAATAATGTCAATAAAAAAAAAAGTAAAAAGGAGTTTAAATTTAGATCTTAGAAACAATACATAACATTGTCATTTGCATTAAAAGCAGACATAAAACCCTCAAGTGCTTTGTGCAAACTTGTATTTACGAGGGTCAGCTAAATTACATTTCTATTTGCAATCAGATGAGTGGAATATAGAGAGTTTCAAAAGTTCACAGACAGTATAAAGTATAAATAATTCCCAATTACGGTGGTGAAACAAAAAGCGTTATTCACCAGAAGAATCATTTTTTGAGTAACAATAGATCTGCTAAAATTCAATGCTACTTGCGAGATAGCAATCTTGAAATGCAAAGCCTTTTATTGTTACTGGAGAATAGATGAGATTTTGGAATTCAATTTGATCAAATGGACTCTAGTATGACCTTTAAAAAGCATAAAGTTTTGCATTTGCAGCATATAACTTGTTTAGAAACTTGGGATTCAACAACCAGACTTGAAGCAACCCTATCATCACTAAAGAAACATAACAACATGTATTAAAGTTAAAGGGACACGAAACCCAAAATTCTCCTTCAATAAAGGATACCAAGACGATAAAGCAAAATTGATAAAGGAAGTAAATTGGAAAGTTGTAGAAATTGTATGTTCTATCTAAACCATGAAATAGGTTTTTGAAGATCAACAATTTTATAGGTTTGATTTTTCCCAAGCTCTGATCCTGCTCAAGCATTTTTTAAACTTAGAGTGCCTAGGACCAGAAACAAAACAACAACAACACACTTTTGGGGTTACATTTTTTTTAAAATAACAAGAAACAATGGAAACTTGACCTCTTCTTGGGATTTATATAATTTAATAAACCAAAAAAGAAAAAATCATCATCATGAGAAAATAATATGCATCAAATGAGATAAATGATCCAATCAGCAATGACAATAAAATTCATTGACATTCAACAACCAAAAAGAGAGTAAAAATGATCTCCCATCTTTTTTTTCCCCCCCTTTTCCCTTCCATCCCTTCTTTAAAACAGATGGTTACGCCATATCTTAAACACCACCCCAATATCCAGTCTATAATAAGGCTAGAAAATGATGCCATGTTATAGTAGACTAGATTAGGAAGACCCAACCCTCCAAAATAATGTATTGTAATGTATGGAGTCATTTTTTTAAGGTCCAATTTAGATAACATTAAAAAGGGACACTAAAACCACATTTTTTTTCTTTCATAATTCAGATAGTGCATGAAATTTTAATCAACTTTCTAATTTACTCCTATTATCAATTTTTCTTCATTCTGTTGCTAGCTTTATTTAAAAAGCAGCAATGTAAAGCTTAGCAGCCAGTCCATCTTAGGTTCAGCACCATTGTTGGATAGCGCTTGCTTATTGGTGGCAGACATTTAGCCACCAATAAGCAAGCATAACCCACATTCTCAACTAAAAATGGGCCGGCTCCTATGCATTACTTTCCTGCCTTTTAAATAAAGATAGCAAGAGAACGAATAAAAATTGATAATAGAAGTAAATTAGAAAGTTGCTTAAAAATGCATGCTCTATTTGAATAATGAAAGACATTTTTTTGTGTTTAGTCTCCCTTTAAAGGAAGCCTATTAAATTGGATACAAAAAGGTTTAGGTAGTATTTTAAACTAATGTATTTTTCCTGAAAAAGATAAAAGGAGTTTACTCAATCTCTTCAAATCATTATTCATCTGTTGGATCACAGGTTTAAAATTTAAGTTGTACCATAAATTCGGTTATCTCAAAATCTTAATTCTCAAATAGGTCAAGTGACTTGAGAATACTATAAAAGGATAAGAATGATCCCCATCATCCCTAATCTTATTCTGCCACATAATTTCTGATCTTGTATCATTGATCTTAACCTGAGAATTTTCCAAAATCTTTTATAATGGAAAGTATTACTGGAATATATTTTTCTGGGTCTTGGACAAAGATTAACATATCATCCGCATAAAGAGAGATCTGGTGAGATGTTCCATTTATTATTATTATTCCCAGTAAAGATTGGTGAAGTTTTATGGCTAAAGTCTCTAGGGCTATGCTAAATAGTAACGGGTAGAAGGGACAGCCTTGACACGTACCTCTCTGAAGCGTAATACTAGGCGATTCCATCCCATTTATTAATAGTTTTGTCATAGGAGATTTATAAATTTTCTGAACAAAATCAAGGAAAAGCCCTTTAAAATATTTTTTTTGCAATTGCATTAACTAAATGATGCCACCCTACTCTATCAAATGCTTTTTCCACATAAACTGACAGAAGAAAAGCATCATGCCTCTCTAATAACCTTATCAGAAAAAAAAAAAAAAACACTCTCTGGCACACACTTAAACACAAAGGTAAATCGGTCAAAAAGGGAGCCAAAAAAAAAAAAAAAAAAAAAATCATAAGATTTTTCTTTGCAGATATTAAAAAAAACAACATCCTACATGGGATAAATATAAAAAAAAAACACATACAGTTTAAAAACAAAGTAGCACTGTCAGATTGTCTGGATTTAACACAGTACAATGTGTCTATTTAAAGCAATAATCAAAGCAGCTTTCAGTACACAGCATCAAGCAAATTCCAACACTGTCAGAAGCCCATTGTAAGATGTCCACTGAGATAAAAAAAAAAAAAAAAGGGATCCCTAGTAACCTACTGACTATGTTTAGGCAATACCCAGCAAAGGTGGGTGCAGGAAGGGGCTTATCAGACTCTCTCTCAGTAGATATTACTTGCAATTATTGTCAAAAAAAAAAAAGTCCGGGCTTGCAGTAACTAAGGATTTAGCCAAAGATACCAAAATTACCAATGTATATAACAGAGAGCGCACAAATGAAACATAATAATCTCGAGACTACTCATAGACAGGTGAACGCCTAACGCACGTTTCGCCTGGGCTTTTGCAAAGGCACGGCCGGACTTTTTATATATATTTATCCTATGTAGGATGTTGTGTATTTTAATATCTGCAGGTAAAAAAGTTGTTTTATTATTTTTGGCTCCCTTGCCGATTTACCTATGTGTTTAAGTGTGTTTTTTTTCCTTTTTCTGAGATACTATTGTATGTCTACCACTAGGGCATCCCCCACACTCCATTGTTAAATATGAGTGTATGGGTAATAAATTAAGTCTAATTTTGATGAAGAGATTAGTTCTATACCTATCTTTTTGAAATATACTCTCTAATAACCTTCCAGAAGTTTCTTGTTACCAAAAAATGATTTACTATGTGCATAACTCTGTGAATATTCTTAACCCCTGTACGACACTGTTCGTTAAGCCCTTAAAGGGGCATGAAACCAAAAAAATGTTTCTTTCATGATTCAGACAAAGGATACAATTTTAAAGAACTTTCAAATTTAATTCTATTATCTAATCTGCTGCATTCTATTGGAATCATTTCTTGTATGACACAAATTAAGTCTTCACAGGCACAATACATGCAATGACCAGATCTCTGAACTTGAATACAGATGAACAGGCTCTCACAGCATATATTTGTGTATGCTGCTGACAAACAGTACTATTTTACTTGAAGCATTTTTGCTAATGGAAGTATATTGCAGACATGCTTCTATTTAAAATTGAAATGCATCCATGCACATTTCAATGTTGACCTTTCTATCTCTTTAATGCAACTGCCAGTCCTAATGAAGAGAAAAAAAAATTGTTGCCAGGCTTGCAGAGATGTGTCCACCTCCACCTATGTCAATGACCATTGATACTAAGGGGCCGATTTAACAAGATAGCCCTGTTTCCATGCGAGCCTTCAAGCTCACCGGAAACAGCAGTTAAGAAGCAGCGGTCTTAAGACCGCTGCTCCTTAAGTTGTCCGCCATCTGAAGCTGCGGACAGCAATCTACCTGATCGGTTGTTTGACACCCCCTGCAGATTCGCGGCCGCTAGCAGGGGGTGTCAATCAACCTGATCGCATTTGTTCGGGTTGATTTCTATCCGCTGCCTCAGAGCAGGCGGACAAGTTATGGAGCAGTAGTCTTTAGCAACTGGCAGTTGCATTAAAGGGATAGAAAGATCAACATTGAAATGTGCTTGGATGCATTTCAATTTTAAAAAATAAAACACACACACACATAATGAAAAAAGAAATGCAACAATGAAATAGTGATTCTCCTAGACCTGCAATGGATCATGTAAGTCTATAAAGAGCAACATTACATTATAAAGATACATTGAATCTAATTATTTCTCTTGGAGAAGTGGAGAACCGAGAGTATCTGAGAAGGAACTAAATAACTGTTGTATGTAGTATTTCTTTGATTGGCTGATCCTCCATTTGATTATTACTTACAACCAATCAGCATAAATTGACTGTGCCAATTGTTCATTGGCCAGGAAGTAATTTAAAAAAAAAAAAAAAATGGCCTAGATACCATGTACAGAATTGTGGAGTCTTAAAAAAGCCCTGTGTACAGGCTGAAAAAACATAACCCATTTTTATTTTCATTTACCTTGTTGAATGTGCCTATAACCGACGCCAATGTGTCCAGTTTTCAGTCAGGAAACTATGGACATTTTTGCAGAAAGTTTTCTGGTGGGTATTCCCTAGATTATTCTATCCAGTAGTAAAATTTTACATATTAGGCAGAAACCCATGGGGATTTGAAAAAGGACAAAGTCTTCACTACATTTTTATTTTCAAACCTCTATTTCTTTACTTTTCGTTTATACTTTTTTCTGGTTTGTGAAGCCTTTTCTCTGACACCAACACAGTTTTGAGAATTTCCCCTATCGGCCAAGTAAGATTCGTTTTCAACAAGTTTTATTGGACACTATATATGCAAATATCATCTATCTGTATATTATAAAGATGTTTGCTTTTTCATATGCATAACAGATTTTTATTTTCTGTCTTTTATTATGAATGGATTTCATGTTACAAAGCATTTAAACAATTAAATAACTAATACGTTAACTATAAAACCTAGCTCAAAATGTAATATATAAAAAAGGTTTGTAGAGTCAAAAAATAATATAAATATTATAATTAAATATAAATAAAAACAAACAAAAGGTGACTTGAGCTCGCTGGTCTTTCCAAAAACGTGACTTTATTGTAACGTTTCAGGGACCGTATCCCCTTCCTCAGACCTGAGAAAGGGGATACGGTCCCCGAAACGTTACAATAAAGGCAAGTTTTTGGAAAGACCAGCGAGTGCAAGCCACCGTTTGATATTTTTTCTGCATGCACCCTAGCAAGTTGTCCTATGAAGTGAGAGTGCTCTCCATGTGTAATATATATATATATATATATATATATATATATATATATATATACACACACACACACACACACAAAAGGGAGTACACCCCTCACATTTTTGTAAATGTTTTATTATATCTTTTCATGTGACAACACTAAAGAAATGGCACTTTACTACAATGTAAAGTATCGAGTGTACAACCTGTAGTATAAGAGTGTAAATTTGCTGTCCCCTCAAAATAACTCACACAGCCATTAATGTCTAAACCGTTGGCAACAAAAGTGAGTACACAACCCCTAATTGGAAATGTCCAAATTGGGCCCAAAGTGTCAATATTTTGTGTGGCCACCATTATTTTCCAGCACTGCCTTAACCCTCTTGGGCATGGAGTTCACCAGAGCTTCACAGGTTGCCACTGGAGTCCTCATCCACTCCTCCATGACGACATCATGGAGCTGGTGGATGTTAGAGACCTTGCGCTCCCCCACCTTCCATTTGAGGATGCCCCACAGATGCTCAATAGTGTTTAGGTTTGGAGACATGTTGGCCAGTCCATCACCTTTACCCTCAGCTTCTTTAGCAAGGCAGTGGTTGTCTTGGAGGTGTGTTTGGGGTAGTTATGTTGGAATACTGCCCTGTGGCCCAGTCTCCGAAGGGAGGGGGATCATGCTCTGCATCAGTATGTCACAGTACATGCTGGCATTTATGGTTCCCTCAATGAACTGTTGCTCCCCAGTGCCGGCACACTCATGCAGGCCCAGACCATGACACTCCCACCACCATGCCTGACTGTAGGCAAGACACACTTGTCTTTGTACTCCTCACCTGTTTGCCGCCACCTGCTTGACACCATCTGAACCAAATAAGTTTATCTTGGTCTCATTGGACCACAGGACATGGTTCCAGTAATCCATATCCTTAGTCTGCTTGTCTTCAGAAAACTGTTTGCGTCTTTCTTGTGCATCATCTTTAGAAGAGGCTTCCTTCTGGGACGACAGCCATGCAGACCAATTGATGCAGTGTGTGGCGTATGGTCTGAGCACTGACAGGCTGACCCCCCACCCCATCAACCTCTGCAGCAATGCTGGCTGCACTCATACGTCTATTTCCCAAAGACAACTTTTGTATATGAATCTGAGCACGTGCATTCAACTTCTTTGGTCGATCATGGCAAGGCCTGTTCTGAGTGGAACCTGTCCTGTGAAACCGCTGTATGGTCATGCCCACCGTGCTGCAGCTTATTTCAGAGTCTTGGCAATCTTCTTATAGCCTAGGCCATATTTATGTAGAGCAACAATTCTTTTTTTTTCAGATCCTCAGAGAGTTCTTTGCCATGAGGTGCCATGTTGAACTTCCAGTGACCAGTATGAGAGAGTGCGAGAGCAATAACACCAACTTTAAACACACCTGCTCCCCATTCACACCTGAGACCTTGTAACACTAACGAGTCACATGACACTGGGGAGGGAAAATGGCTAATTGGGCCCAATTTAGACATTTCTACTTAGGGGTGTACTCACTTTTGTTGCCAACAGTTTAGACATTAATGGCTGTGTGTTGAGTTATTTTGAGGGGACAGCAAAATTTACACTGTTATACAGGTTGTACAATCACTACTTTACATTGTAGCAAAGTGTCATTTTTTCAGCGTTGTAACATGAAAAGATATAATAAAATATATACAAAAATGTGAGGGGTGAGTACACACACACACATATACACACACTTAAGTGGTCTTTAGTATCTGAAAAGAAGACTGATACGTGGGTAGTGGAGAGAGAATCAGTTGCCGTTTTTCTCTAACAGCTGTAGTGAACTTTCTAAATGCTGAAGCAGTTATAGCACAGTGCTGGGTATTGCTGGTAATTGGAATGTCCTCAGAGACACCACTAGCTCTAGATTCAATTAGTTACCTAGCATTTCAGTGTTTTGATAGCTGCTCTGCAATGAGAGAGAAAAAAAAAAAACATATATTCATATTCTTCATAGTATGCCTAGTCTTCTTTCCTTTACATAAGTACTATATTAGTGTGGCCCATAAACACAGTTATAACAAAATTAGAAAATACTATTTGGCACATCATGGGTGCTTGTATACTTTTCCTATTGGCTCACCTTCTTAGACACAATTTTTTTCCAATGTTAGGAAATGCAGGTAGTACAGCCACTCAGATGCCATCCTATTAACCATTGTGGAATCATCCCAAAATTGTTGTTAAAGGATTCAGATTACAATTTTAAACAACTTTAACATGTATTATCAAATTTGCTTGATTCTATTGGTATCATTTGTTAAAGGAGCACCAATTAGCTACTTGGAGCTAGCTGAATACATTGGGTGAGCCAATGACAAGAGGCACCAATCAGCAGCTTGCTCCCAGTAGTGCAATAATTGGATTTTAAATTGAAGGGAGAGTAAAGTCAAAAATGAAACTTTCATTCAGATTGCTCATGCAATTGTAAACAACTTTCCAATTTACTTATGTTGTCAAATTTGCTTTGTACTCTTTGTATCATTTGTTAAAGACTAGGTGTAGGCTGATAGGAGCTTAGGAGTGTGCATAGAAGTCTATGCTATAAACAATGTTACAAACACTGCTGCCAGATGGCTTAAGACACGTGTACGCTCCTGAACTCACCTAGGATAACTCTTTAACAAAAAGGATACTAAGAAAACTAAGGAAAATTGATGATGGAATTAAATTTGAAAAGTTGTCTAAAATGTCACCCTTTATCTAAGCAAGTTAAGTTTAATTTTGACTTTACTGTCCCTTTAAAAAGGGGCATGAAAGTGAACATTTTCATTCTGCAGATTGCAATTTTAAAGAGACTTTTTAATTTACTTCTACTATCAAATTTATTTTGCCCTCTTGGTATTCTCTTTGTTGAAAGTTGGACTTAGGTAGGATCAGGCGCAGCAAGGCACTACTGGGAGGGGGAGTTAGCAGCTGATTGGTGCCTATACACATATGCCTGTTGTCATTGGTCACCAGATGTGTTAAGATAGGTAGCTCTTATACATTGCTACTCTGGAGAAGACTTTATCTGTATTTTTAAGCACTTTGTAGGTATTAAATACATAGTTATATGCAAGCAATAGTGCAACACTAAAATGCTGTTACACAACAGTATCTTAAGCTTGAGCGCAACTAAAGTTAAGGGGAGAGAGCGGCTAATAAATGAAAAAAAAAAAACATATATAGAATCACTTAAAGGGAACAAAACAGTTTTTTGTAACATATACATATTTGCAATGCACTGTAAAAATGACTGATGTGACTGCAATATACCTGTTAAAAAAAAAAAACTTTTGCTTGCACCGAACATTTACAGATAGCGCTGTAAAATATTCTTATTAAATGTTTATTTGTATTGTTAGGGTATGTTCTTAATATACTGCCACATGAGCGCTTACCAAATTGTAAGGTGCAAACAAAAAAGTTTTGTCAATGGATCCATTGCACGCATGAGCAGTCAACAGCCTTGGGTAACATAATTAGAAAAGACACTGTCGGAATTAGCTACCAACATCTTAAACTACTCATGAGTGCATGGCCATCGCTGCTTTAAGATTGAATAGGAGACTCATTTTCATCTATGTCGAGATTAGCTACCTGAGGATGTGCGCATGCATATAATTACGTAATTGCATTCCAAAAGGTTATTTTGAAACATCTGTGGAATGCAATTATGTAATTGTGAGCATGCACTCGTCGAGGTAGCTAATCTCGACAAGGTAGCTCTTTTTGACAGAACACTGGGTCAATTTGGGCTGTGGCGTTTGAGATAGGGTGGAGAGTCCTTTGCTGTGACTTTATAAGCTTATCAGCTGACTAATGCCAGGCAGATTTTTACTGAGATTAGTCCACCTGTTCTTGTTATATGTTCACTGACTTTGCTGCTAGAGGGTGATAGGGATTCCATGTGTTACACTACTGTGTTATTTGTACACTATGTGGGATTTGAGCTTTTTCAATGATGTAGCAATATAATAGGTTTTAAAAATAAGTTTGGCTTTTGATACATTAGGAATAAAATGATTTGTAACATTCTCTATGAGTGCTGAATTCCCCTTTTCAACATGGTGATGGATTTTTGCACAATTTAACTTTTGTGTTTAAAAGCTATAACTTTTGTAAAGGCTCTGCCCTTTGCCATATGCATTTTAGCTCATATTGAGAGATAATCTATTCTCCGTTTCATTCTGTGTAATGTTTGATTAGGAGTGTAAACTCTTTCATTAACAGAAGTTTTTTTTGCCATATATATGTATCCTTTGCTGAGCATTCGTTGACAGGGATGCTGTGTAGCACATGTGCAGTAGCTGTACTGTGTACGCTGTATTTAAAATGGGACACTTGTGAAAATTAAACTTTCATGATTTAAATAGAGCATGCAATTTTAAACAACTTGTCAATTGACTTTCATTAGCAAAATGTGCACAGTATATATATATATATATATATATATATATATATATATATATATATATTCCCCAGCTCTTACTGAGCATGTACTAGAATTCACAGAATATATGTATATGCATTTGTGATTGGCTGATGTCTGTCACATGATAATGGGGGAGTGGAAATAGACATAACTGAAATTAGTCAAAAAAATAAATAAAAATCTTCTACTCATTTGAAGTTAATACTAAGCCCTACTGCATTGTCTTTTAATCATGCATTTATTGATTTGCAAATTTACTGTATTTACTGGTAATTTAAGGAGCAGGTATGTGGGACTTCATGGAAGGCTGCACATGAATATGGAAGCTGCAGACTGTCACAGGTGGACCTGTGGTCACCAACTATTGGTGCAGTTGCTCTAGCCACAGGTCACAGAGACAGCAACACAGTTATATTAGCAACACGACATGCTGGGAAATGTAATTTACATGTGTTCTACAATTCCAGCATACAATGCTGAAAATTGTGCAGTTGGCAAAGATATAGGAGGATAGGTATTTTATTTTTAGAATCTGACTATTATGGCGATATACAAGTGGCACAAAATTGCCAACAGCTAGGGTGACCATATTGCTGCTTTAAAAAAGGGACACATATGAAAAATACATATAGCAGGGTTTTTTTTCAGGGCTCTTTAAAGAAATGTTCTGTATAAGAACCCCAACATATGTACTTTTTTTTTTTCTTCAAAGCGGCAATATGGTCACCCTACCAATAGCCACAAGCACCAGGACAGATTTTTGAGGTGCTAGTGGTGCCCATGTTAATTAAATACTCTAATATTTCTTGAGGGGAGAGAAACCAGTTGCTCAGCAATTGCAGTTGCCTAACCTGTTCTCATGCATAGTATATCATAAAACTGACCTGAAAGTTTTTCCAAGTACTGTCACTGAGAAAGACTGACTTAAAAGAATCAACCTTCATAAGCTGATCAGTTCTGCCAATTTCAAATTATCCTTTATCAAATAGTAGTTCAGGGAGTTTATACCAACATATTATGAAATTGGACTTTGACAGTTCCAAATACAAATAATTTTCAAGGGCATGTTTTTCTGTCGGTTTGCATTAGGTATTTTTCTAAGTCTGACAGATCTTACATAACTATTGCCTTAGATATGATTTTTTTGTATCTCTAGGGCAGCCTTGATTATATATATATATATATATATATATATATATATATATATATATATATATACACATACACACACACACACTATGTTTAATAAATAGTATAAAACATATTTACAGAAAACAAGAAAAATGGAAAGCAATCTATTTTGAACAAGGCTAAGTCTTCCCAGTTACCTAAACTAAGTGTAATTATTAAATGTGACTTAAAATGATCAGATACATTGAAAACACAAGTTAAACATTCTACCAAGGATACTTTATATGGAACTACAGAATGCTAAATGAATCCAAGAAAATTATATACCTAATATAAGCAAAAATGGCCTGTATTTGTAACATTTGAAAGTTATAAAAATGCTAGAAAGTTTTCAAAACTCAAAAATAAAAAAATAGTCAGATCTAAGGAGGAATGCTGAATTTGCTAATTAGACCCGCCCCTTAAGGGTCTGGCTACCCAGTAACACAGAGTTTACCCAATATTTTTTCCAGACCGCTAGATGGTTTAAGCAGACGTGTCCCTAACACTAGCAGATCAGAAATATGGACACGTAAGCCAGTTCTGGAGGCTGGTCAAACTTAAGCCTCCACATTTCCCCCTACAAGTTTCCATTTCCAAAGTAAAGAGGGGGGAAATAAAGAGAGCACAATCATGCTGCTCTCTTTAATTAATAAAAAAAAAAAGGGAATCATGCCCGCTAGTCCATTCTAAAATTACTAAGTATTCCCTTGAGATACATCTACAAACATGATCAATCATAATAAGCAATAATGTAAAGTTTTAATAAGGTGATCGCATGCACGACTTAAGCTATTAAATAACAACGGAATTGAATGCAATTTAATCATCGGTAAAAAAAGAAAGAAAAAAAAAAAAAGTAAGGGGGATAGGATAACGTTCTGCAAACCAAAGTGTTAAACATGACAGCAGATTTCTTTTTAAAGAAATACAGCAAATCTCATTCATTTAGAATACACAGTCAGAAATGCTTTCCCATGTTAGGTTCAGATCACTTGGCTTTAAAAAGACTGACACGTAGAAACCTTAGACACCACCCCTTCCTATTTTCAATGCAAAGTCAATGCAGGTAGAGAGAAAAAGTTTTCTTTCCATTAAAAAAAAAGCTTTCAAAAACATTGTGACAAAAATACAGAAGTAGCATAAAAAGATAACCAGTCCTTCCTTTACCAAAGTATCCGGTCTGACATCCTGCTGTACCAAGACACTGCCCAAGTTGTGCTAGATCCCATTCATAGGCTGCTTAGCAGACTAATCCTTAGATCACATAACTAGTCTCAAAGCAATGCACATTCAGTGATGAATGCCATTCACGCAAGTACTGCTAGTTCATAATGAAATATATTAATTATATACAAACAGAAACAAAGCAGTTATAGGAACAGGTAATACTTTATAGTCCAGCTGTGTAGACAGCTGACAAAGTCCTGTGCCATGTAATGCATTACTCCTTCCCCAGATTTGTTTGCCAATAGTATGTTTAATTCAATATACTGATGCCATATTCTTGCAGCTACTTACCTGCAGAGGAAAAGGGTAATGTTGCAGTGACAATGGAGAGGATCAGACAATGAGAGACAGACTAGGAGCTGCGCTATACTTGAAATCCTCCTGGCACAGACTCTGCTTACTGAGCCGGCTCAGCCTCTCTGCTGACTCTCTGGAGTCGTGGCACTTTTCTTTTAACTCGTTTTTTTTTCAATGTAACTTTATTGAAACCACTTCACAGACAAAAGCAGTGCAGATGCCTTCAAATAACATTGTGCAGCCTGTTTTTTTTTTTTCTTTTTGAAGTCAGCCGCATTATTAATCTGATGACGTTGAACAAAATACATTTTAACCTATATAATTTATGTTTTTTTTTGTTTTCTATTACATCTATTCTTTATCAGATTTTGATAACAGTCTGGTTTAACAAAGCATAGTCGATTGTTAGGTCGATATTAATGTCTAGACAGTCACACATATCAATTAAAATTTGGGTTCACAGATTGATTTAGAAAAAAAACATTGAATTTTATTTGTAACCAACTGCAGTAAGTGTAAGAATTTAAATATAATGTGTTACCAGTTGTGTGTCATTTATTTTTTGTTTGTGGATTCCCATTTTTTTGGAAGGTAAATTAAAGGCACAGTGACTTTTGATTCATACACATAACACAATATATATTTATGCAGAGCTGTCAAGTCACCCTATGAGATATTGTGACACAGTTTATGGTCTGTTCTCCACAGTACTGATCAGCAAAATCTCAGAAAAAAAAGGGATATTAAACCCAATTTTTTTCTTTCATGATTCGAATAGAGCAGGCAATTTTTAATCCACTTTCTAATTTACTCCTATTATCAATTTTTAATTCGTTCTCTTGGTTTATTTGAAAAAGCAGTAATGTAAGCTTAGGAGCCAACTCATTTTGGTTCAGCACCCTAGGTAGTGCTTGCTAATTGGAAACTATATTTAGTCAGCAATCGGCAAGCACTACCCAGGTGCTAAACCAAAAATAGGCCAGCTCCTAAGCTTACGTTCCTGCTTTTCAAATAAAGATACCAAGAGAACGAAGAAAATTTGATAATAGGAGCAAATCAGAAAGTTGCTTAAAATTGCTTGCTCTATCTGAATAATGAAAGAAAAAACTATGTTTCGTATATCTTTAAATGCAAAATCAAATTGTGCAAAATTCACACAATATGATTACTTAGACTCAGAAGTCTTCAAAACCATGAACTTATTTTTATAAAATGTATTCAGTTAGAATAAACAATTACAGGATCTTCTAAAAAGTAAATATGTCATATGCATAAAAAGTACAAGAAATCAGCATTATCTTTTTTTAATATTTAATTACACCTCAAACCGAGTACCAATAAGAAAAAAAAAAGTTTGTGTCCTAATTTCAAATAAGGTAATGAAGTAATCAAGTCAAATTTATGAGCACAATCCTAAAAAATAGTGTAATGTCTAAAACAATAATGGATGTCAGAACAATATAGTGGCCAGTGGCCACCACTCAGGGACAAGTAACAAGAGCAAAGGGAAAACCAACATCGGGCTCTGTACAGCGTCAAATTCAAGTCAAGGTTCATTAAAGGGACATTAAACACTTTGAGATGGTAATATAAAATGATAAATCATAAATATAAAAAGAAGTCTACAGTATACTTTCATTATTTATTTTGTTCCCTTTTCCTGTTTTCAGTTCCTGTTATAAATGGAAGTGCAGTAGTACAGTACAGAAAATCTGGTACCAAGGGTAAGAAAAGCCAGAATCAGGAACAGTCAAAACTCAGCAACAGGTGCAGATAAGGAGATGTCCAGTAACAAGTTTAAAGTTAGGGAGGTCAAAGTCAATAAGAAGTTTAATTTGAAAAAGGGCACCCAAGTTATTACAAGACAAACAATACACAGGCAACATATAGAAAGCTCTAGTCAAAAAGGATGATCTTCCTGGAGTCATTCTGAAGTAATCGCTGACTCCAGAATTGTCATCAGAATCCATCCTGAAGTAAAATATTTAAATGAGATTACTCTAGAGTCATTCACTGGCTATTCATGCTTGTGAAGTAATCAGCAAGGTAATCTGCTAATCATTCTAAAGTCATCACACAGAATTTTTTACCTTAGCTGATGACATTACAAGCCTGATGATGTGGAAATTACTTATAAACTAGTTTGATGATCATCAAATGACTCTAGGATGGTCTCTAAATTAATAATGTGTGTCTTGGGTACTTTCGCTATTTAAAACACGACAAACATAGACATTTCACTGAATGACTCAAGCAGTGTAACACTGACAAAGAATGAAACAAACACAACTGGGTTGTGTCAATAAAGAAAGTCAGAAAAAATACATATCGTGGGGCATAAAAATGATGCATCATGGTAAACAAACAGCAGTTATGACAATATTTCTAGACAATTTCATAATCAAAAAGAATAAGCAGTAATTTATACTAAATATTGTTAAAAAAAAATCCACTTAGATCCAAGGCAAATGAAAATAAAGGAGACTCTTTGAATACTATATTAGATTTTTTTGTGAGACATCATTGGATATGCTAATGATTTTTAAAAGTTGGCATTTGGTTAAACAATCAGCCTGATGTGAATTGCTCAAGCAAGATATTTAGAAGATCATAATTTCTCTTTTTGGTACTCAGCTCAAATTGGATTTTGCCTAAATCACAGGCTAACAGGAACTCCATTTAAAAAAAAAAAAAAAAAAAAGCAAAGTCATTTCAGATAGGTTCCTTTTTATACAACAGATTCACTTTATGGTGAACATATGTTAAAATCAACCTTTATCACTTGGCTACTCCGCATAACCTTCTTTGTCTGGAAGGAAGCCTACTGTGGGGGAATGATTCTCTGAAGCTCCCTGTTCTGACAAGATTCTATCAGATGCCTCATCAGTATTACAAGGCCCCTCAGGGATTGTTTTAATCTCTTAATGACTGGCACTGTACAGGGTACAACGCCAATCGTTTAGCCTGTGATGAGAGCAGGATGTGATGTCACTAGTATGTGGGCGGGGCTTAGGTCCGGTGTCTGTGTCGCAGTTAGTTTAGTACAATCAACCTGACTAGATGTGTATTGTTATGCTCTGCAATAAAATAGAGTTGTACCATCATTGCTGTGTCCTGCATATGTCCTGCATCTCATGACAGTTTAGCCCTTAAGAACGAGCACCATACCCTGTACATCGTCTGTGCCCAGGGCTGTTAGCACGCCTGTCTCGCCACTGTCGGTGTGACCATGCTATTTCTACATGCCTCAGGAGTGAGGCAGTGCTGAAATAGTGTAATGGAGGACACCCTTGGCTAACAATAGCAGAAACAGGGTGTCCCTGGGATTCCATGCCTATTACTGTGTATCTCATACTG
This sequence comes from Bombina bombina, assembly GCF_027579735.1. Lineage (NCBI taxonomy): Eukaryota > Metazoa > Chordata > Amphibia > Anura > Bombinatoridae > Bombina > Bombina bombina. The sequence goes on from NC_069502.1 coordinate 965,219,160, forward strand.
TTTCTGAAAGCCAGCATGTGAGGCTATCGAGCAACAATACAGCAAATGTCAAAAATGACAGTTACTGTGTATACAGCCAGTCACAATGATTGTATACTTAAAATGGAGTCTAGATACTAGCATGCTGCAATGCATGCTGGTATCAGGCTCACTGGGCAATCACTGGACTTACCTGAGCTTGGTTATAGCTCCACCGCATGTGAGTAACCATTTGCACAGACACAAGTTTTGTATTGCAACAAAGTTACAGAATTACGCTATGTGGCATATTTCTTCTTCTTTTTTATGAGGATCTAAAGAGACCACACAGAAGACTGAAGAGTGCCAGGAAGAGTATACATATCCTTATATGAACTTTACCTATATTAATTTTCACGGTTTTACATATATTAATGGCACCATATATATAACTCATTTTCTTGGGTTTTTCTCATCATATCACATTTATTTCATTCTTTTTTTTGTTTGTGATATTTTGGTACTTGTTATCATCTCATGACATGGTGTCAGAAGTTCTGGACTGCGCTTCTGTTCCTGATCGATTGCAATGTCAAAGTTTACCCCACCTGAGCCTTTTGACTTTTCTCAGCCTGCAGCTTGGCCCACATGGCGTCAGCGGTTTCAGCGCTTCAGGATTGCATCCAAACTGAACAAGGAGAGTGGTGAAGTACAAGTTAATTCTCTTTTATACTCCATGGGGAAAGATGTAGAGCCAGTGTTCAATGCTTTTACTTTCCAAGAAGGGGAAGAAGTTAACTTTGATATAGTTATGGATAAACTCAGTGCCCACTTTGTGCCTAAAAGAAATGTGATTCATGAGAGAGCTTGTTTTCACAAACGTAATCAGCGTGTGGGAGAATCTGTGGAGTCATTTGTGCGCAGCCTGTATGAATTAGCTGAATTCTGTGAGTTTGGTGTTGCTAAAGAAGAGCAAATCAGAGACAGAATAGTTATTGGAATTGCAGATGCTGAAGTCTCCCTGAAGCTGCAGTTAGAGCCTGATTTAACGTTAGACGGGGCTATTAGGATGGCCCGCCAGAGTGAACTGGTGAAAAAGCAAAGTGCTGATCTCAGGTCTGAGAGTATTGTGGATGAAGTGCAACAGTCTAAGAAAATTACTAGTGAAAGGCACAGTGTGATCGGTAGATCTAAAGTACTGGAAAGGCCTAGAAGTGGATGGGCGCAACATGGCCGATGCACACGGTGCTACCGGGCTCATGATCAGAGTGCTATATGCCCGGGCAGAGATAAAAGATGCAGAAAATGTAACAGAATAGGCCATTTTGAAGTGGTGTGTAAAACTGAATACATTAAGGAGATGCAGGTGGACAGTGACCAGGAGGGTCAGGAAGTGTCTTTTGTGGGGTCTGTTGTGGAACGGACAAGCTCAGAGGAATATTGGAAAGTTACTTTTACTGTAATGGGAGCCAAAGTTGATTTTAAGATTGACACAGGAGCAGATATCACTGTAATGTCTTTTGCTGAATTCATGAAACTGCCTCGACAGCCCCAGCTGGCGAAGGTTACTACAAATGTCCATAGTCCTGGTGGCCGTATTGATTGTGTGGGGAAATTTCTTGCCAGCTGTGAGTACAAACAAAGGAAGTTCACCATGTGGGTGCATGTGATCCGAGGTCAGTGTGTTAACAGTTTATTGAGCAGAAAAGCAGCTTGTGACTTGGGCCTCGTGGCCAGAGTGAATGAGATCTCTGAAGATATGTTTGGCGAGTTGGGCCTACTGAACTGCAAACCTGTCCGTATAGCACTTAAAAGTGACGCAGTCCCATACAGTATTTCTACTCCTCGTAGAATTCCGTTCCCGCTCATGCCTCAAGTGGAGAAAGAGCTCATGCGCATGAAGTCTATGGGGGTTATTGAAGAGGTTGTTGAAGCAACTGAATGGTGTGCCCCTATTGTTCCAGTTGCAAAGAAAAACGGAAAGGTGCGCATCTGTGTGGACCTGAAAAGGTTGAATGAGGCAGTGAAGAGGGAGAGATTTGTGCTGCCGACATTGGAAGATATAGCCCCGAAGCTGGCTGGGGCGAAGTTCTTTTCCACATTAGATGCTTCTAGCGGCTTTTGGCAGATCCCCCTAGATCCAAAGTGCCGCAGACTGACTACCTTTATCACACCGGTAGGTCGGTTCTGCTTCTGCAGACTCCCCTTTGGGATATCCTCCGCTCCTGAAATCTTTCAAAGGGAAATGAGTTCTCTCCTGAGTGGCCACGTGGGCACAGCGGTCGTCATGGACGACATTCTAGTGTATGGGTCTACAGTGGAGGAGCATGATCAGCGTTTGAGTTGTGTGCTGCAAGCTATCAAAGAGTCTGGGCTGAAGCTGAATAAAGAAAAATGTCATTTTAGGAAAACTGAATTATGCTACCTTGGGCATATCATCAACGGGGATGGCATCAAGCCGGACCCCGAGAAAATTCGGGCTATTGAACAGATGAAAAGCCCTTCTGATGTACATGAGCTGAGACAGATATTGGGCCTTGTAAATTACGTGGGCAAGTTTCTTCCAGATTTATCTACAGTTTTACACCCTATCACAGAGTTGCTTAAGAAAGATGTTGCCTGGGTCTGGGGACCCTCACAAGAAAAAGCGTTCCTGCATGCCAAGTCCCTGCTGGGGTCTGCCCCAGTGCTGGGGTTCTACGACCCTTCAAAAAAGACTGTGGTTAGTGCTGATGCAAGCAGTTATGGGTTGGGGGCTGCACTCTTGCAGCTGAATGACAACAAACTACAGCCCATCGCCTACTGTTCCCGCACACTGACGGCTGCAGAGTCAAAATACGCTCAAATTGAGAAAGAGTGCCTGGCTGCAGTTTGGGCCTGTGAGCGCTTTCAGCGTTATCTAGTGGGTTTGGAGAAATTTAGTCTGGAAACTGACCACAAACCGCTAGTCCCTCTAATCAATTCTTATGACATTGACAAAACACCCTTGAGATGCCAGAGACTTTTAATGAGACTGCTCAGGTTCAATGTTCAGGCAGTGCATGTGCCGGGGAAACAACTGGTTGTGGCAGATACACTATCCAGGCTCCCGCTGGCTGCTGCTGAAGAATCCTCCACGGAATCGGATGTGAAGGTGTATGTTGATTCAGTTCTGGCCTCTAAGTCCATTTCTTCAAGGCAACTGGAAGAGATAAAGAAAGAGACATATTTGGACACAGATCTGCAAGAAGTTATAAGGTACATAAGAGAAGGCTGTCCCGAGAGTCGGGCAGCCTGGATGTCTTTAAGTGCTTACCAGCCAGAGAGGTCGCAGCTCACGGAGCTGGAGGGGTTGGTGCTGTTCCAAGACCGCATTGTAATTCCTGTCAGCATGAGGAAAGAGATGTTAAACAGGATTCACGATGGCCACTTAGGCATTACAAAGTGCAGAGAAAGGGCAGCTACAGCTGTGTGGTGGCCTGGGATCAGCTCCGACATTGCAAATCACGTGTCTAAATGTGCCTTTTGCCGGGAACGCCGGCCTACTCAGAGAAGGGAGCCCTTAATGTCTACTCCGCTGCCTGCGGGGCCGTGGCAGAAAATAGCTGCTAATTTGTGTGAACTGCACGGGAAAAAGTTTCTTGTTGTGATCGACTACTATTCCAGGTATTTGGAAATTGCACCCCTGAATGATATCACAAGTCAGGCCGTTATCATTCGCCTGAAGAGCTTGTTCGCCCGCTGGGGCATTCCAATGGAGCTGGTGAGTGATAATGGTATGCAGTTCGCTTCTACAGAGTTCAGTGCTTTCAGCAGGGAATATGATTTTGTACATTCCACGTCAAGTCCACATTATCTGCAGGCCAACGGAATGGCCGAAAGGGCAGTTCAAACAACAAAATTCATTCTAAAGCAATCTGAGCCATACCTAGCCCTCTTGTCATACAGGGCGACGCCCATTCAAGCCACCGGGTTTAGCCCGGCACAGCTGATGCTAGAACGCCAGATTCGCACCACTTTACCCTCAGTGGGTGTCTTCAAGCCGCCTGGCCCTGTTCCTCGGGACAAAGTCCTTAGGAGGGATGAAGAGGCCAAAAAGGGTTATCGTTTCTTCTACGACAGGAGACATTCTGTCAGGCCTTTACAGGAACTGAAAGCGGGCCAAAGTGTCAGAATTAAACTGGATGATGAGAAGAAATGGAAGACGCCTGCTACGGTAGTGGGCCGCTCTCCAGAACCAAGGTCTTACACAGTCCTTACAGAGGGAGGGACGGTTACACGCCGTAACCGAAGACATCTTCAGCCTGTACCTGAGAGTCTGGAACCGGATACCTCAGTACCACCGCCGGTGGGATCCCCTGTTCTAAGAGAGGTGCCTTCCCCTCAGCAAGATCACAGCGGGGATATATCTTTGCCTCCAGCAGACTCTTGTTCACCATCTTCTGTATCAGAGGACAGTTCATGCAAAGTTACATCAAGCGGAAGAGTGGTGAAACTTCCGGCCCGATACAGGGACTGACTTTAGCTAGAACAGTGACCGGAAGTATGGGCAGAATAATCCCATGGTCACTGTGGACTAGGGTAGTCTACCCCGATGTCCAAGTCAGGATGTAATTTATATGTTCATGTTTCTAATCTATCTGTTTTTATAATGTTCAAAAACAAAAATGTTGTTGTATACCCTGTTGGTGTACCTTGTTATTTATTATATGCAAATGTATGCTTTGCCTTTGAAAAAGGGGAAGATGTGATGAGAGCAGGATGTGATGTCACTAGTATGTGGGCGGGGCTTAGGTCCGGTGTCTGTGTCGCAGTTAGTTTAGTACAATCAACCTGACTAGATGTGTATTGTTATGCTCTGCAATAAAATAGAGTTGTACCATCATTGCTGTGTCCTGCATGTGTCCTGCATCTCATGACAGTTTAGCCCTTAAGAACGAGCACCATACCCTGTACATCGTCTGTGCCCAGGGCTGTTAGCACGCCTGTCTCGCCACTGTCGGTGTGACCAGGCTATTTCTACATGCCTCAGGAGTGAGGCAGTGCTGAAATAGTGTAATGGAGGACACCCTTGGCTAATAATAGCAGAAACAGGGTGTCCCTGGGATTCCATGCCTATTACTGTGTATCTCATACTATTTCTGAAAGCCAGCATGTGAGGCTATCGAGCAACAATACAGCAAACGTCAAAAATGACAGTTACTGTGTATACAGCCAGTCACAATGATTGTATACTTAAAATGGAGTCTAGATACTAGCATGCTGCAATGCATGCTGGTATCAGGCTCACTGGGCAATCACTGGATGTTTCATGAGTGAGACAGCTAAGTGAAACCCCAAAACAGCCACATGGTCATGTGATCACTGTGACAGCCAGTTACAATGACCACATGTAAAAAATGACAAGCCACTGGCTTGTCTTGGCCCCTCCCCTTCTGTCCCAGTGAATACATATATCAAAATAACTGTTATCTTGAATTCTATCCTGGCTTATGATAACCCCAATCTGTAATATCCCATGTGCACCCAGAGCGCTATTTTCCTTAAAGTGATGGTAAATCCTAGCGTTTGTGAAATGCTAGAATATACCATTGGAACAAATAAAGGGGACTTTCATTCATGAAGAATAAAATACTTAATCCTGAAAGCTCCTTTATTTGTTCCAAGAGATCGCCGCACTGAGCTGCTAATGCAGCCCACCGGCAGAATGCTATCCTCGCTATTTGGCGTTCCGCCTATTAGCCAATAGCCAATTAGTCAATAGCCGTGTGGGACAAGCCGGATTTCCCGCATGGCTATTGGTTAAGGGTATTTTATACTTCATGAATGAAAGTCCCCTTTATTTGTTCCAATGGTAAATCCTAGCGTTTCACAAAGGCTAGGATTTACCATCACTTTAAGTAATGTGCTTCTATTAGTCAAAGGTCTCATTTGCACAATGAGTAAGTACATGGGGGCCGATTTATAATGGCCCGAATGGGGCCCGTATACCCCTGTTTCCGCGCGAGCCTTCAGGCTTGCTGGAAACAGGAGTTAAGAAGCAGCTGTCTTAAGACCACTGCTCCTTAACTCGTACGCCTCCTCTGAGGCTGCGGACATCAATCCGCCCGATCTCATACGATCAGATTGATTGACACCCCCTGCTAGCGGCTAATTGGTCGCGAATCTGCAGGGGGCGGCATTGCACATGCAGTTCACTAGAACTGCTTGTGCAATGTTAAATGCTGCGTATGCTTTCGGCATTCAGCGATGTCGGGCGGACATAATCCGTTACAGCAGATCATGTCCGTCCGACTGTTAATAAATCGGCCCCATGGACTTAAGGTTTCTACTTCAGTAACACAAACCAAGATGGACTCTTACAATTGCAAGTGGATAGCTGTTCCATGGATTACATGTATCAAATTTTGAACTTTATTCTTGACAGTTTGTTTACAAGGTCATATGGTTACGGTCATTATTTATGTGATAATTTATTACACCACTGTATCACCTTTAAGATCAATAAAATAATTGAAAATTTAAAAAAAAAAAAAAACCTGTTACATTTATTTTAATAACACATTTTTTGTAATACATTTTATTTTAATAAAGTTTTTCTATAATTTATCATTTTATTGTAATGAAGAGGCGTTTTTTTTTACCCCTAAATTTTATTTTCTGCCATTGGTGATAAAAGGGTTAAACATAATGGGCTAGGTTACGAGTGAAGTGCAAGTGATAAGGGGTTTATAGATGCGTTTGCACGCATCAGGTTTTTCGGTTGTATAACAAGTTGAAAGTAAACGCAATTGCTTGATCGCAAATGGAGTTAACACTCATCGGGTACGTGCGACCTCGCAAAACAAAACAGTGTCACAAAACACATCAAAAGCACATTACAAAGTACACTTACACTCATATTAACACTTTCTAATAAAAAATATTTTAAAAAGTATTGCACAAAAAGGCCATAAGGGCTCAAACATATGAGGTTTCAGGTGTTAGAAAAAAAAACGGCATGCAAAGGGCATTAACATAGACATACATATACATGTCTAAAGATGGATATGTATTTATATACTCAACTGTATACATGTATAAATGTGTCTACAGATGTATTTATGTATTTGTATGTGTATATATGTATTTACAGACATATATACACATATAAATACATATGTAGATTTATATAGACATTTATATAAGTGCATTGGAGCCCTTTGCTGTCAAGTAGATGAAAACATGTATATCATATGTATGCAATATTAATTTTTAATAAAGTTTTATATTGTGTATTTACTGTAAATATTTCACATTCAATGTTCTGCACATAGCAGAATATGTTCTAAGTATTTATAAATAGATATTTCTATAAATATCTGTATATATCTTTACCTATATATAATCATGAATATATACAGTCATGGCCTAAAATATTGACGCTCCTGCATCTCTGTCAGATAATGCACCACTTCACCCAGAAAATTGTTGCAATTACAAATGTTTAGGCATTCTCATGTTTATTTCTTTTGTTTGTATTGGTATGACACAAAAAAGTGGAGAAAAAAAGCCAAATCTGACACATTTCACGCAAAACTCCAAAAATTAACTGGACAAAATTATTGGCACCCTCAATTTAATATTTAGTAGCATACCCCTTGGAAAAAATAACTGAAATCAATCGCTTCCTATAGCCATCAATGAGTTTCTTACACCCCTCTACTGGAATTTTGGACCACTCTTCTTTCACCAACTGCTCCAGGTCTCTCAGATTGGAAGGGTTCCTTTTCCCAACTGCTGTTTTGAAATCTCTCTACAGGTGCTCTATGGGATTGAGATCTGGACTCATTGATGGTCAGTTCAGTACACTCCAGCGCTTTGTCTTAAACCATTTCTGGGTGCTTTTTGATGTGTGCTTTGGGTCATTGTACTGCTGTAAGACCCACAACCTCTGACAGAGACCCAACATTCTGACATTGGGCCCTACATTGCACCACATAATTCTTCAGATTTCATAATGTCACAGTCAAGACATCCAGTGCCTGAAGCAGCAAAGCAACCCCAAAACATCAGTGAACCTCCACCATGTTTGACTGTAGGGACTGTATTGTTTTCTTTAAAAGCCTCATGTATTTTTCTGAAAACAGTAGAATGATGGGCTTTACCAAAAAACTGTAATTTTGTTTCATCTGTCCACAGCACATTCTCCCAAAAGGATTTTGGCTTCCTCGGGTAAGTTTTGGCAAACTCCAATCTGGCTTTTTTATGTTTCTGTGTCAGCAGTGGGGTCCTCCTGGGTCTCCTACCATAGCGTCCTTTTTTTATTCAGATGGCGACGTATAGTGCAAGCCGACACATTTGTACCCTGTGTCTGAAGGTCAGCTTGAATTTTTCTGGAAGTTGATCAAGGTTCTTTATCCACCATTCAAACAATTGTTGTCCTCTTGTCCACATCCAGGAAGATTAGCTACAGTGCCATGAACTGTATATTTCTTGACAATCTTGCGCACAGTGGACACAGGAACATTAAGATCTCTGGAGATGGACTTGTAACCTTGAGATTGTTCATGCTTTTCCACAAAAAAAAATTCTCCACACTCAGTATGCACACAGAGACACACAACAGAAAGGTTGAGTACATTTTTCCACCATTTTAACTGGTTGCTGGTGTGATTTCTATATTGTCAGCACCTGTTAATTGATACATGTGAGTTTAAATACAAATTACAGCAGCATCACAAACTTGATATGCAATTATTTCTTACAATTTTGAGAAGGTGCCAATCATTTTGTCCAGTCCATTTTTGGAGTTTTGCTTGGAATGTGTCAGATTTGGCCTGTTTTTTTTCTCCACTTTTTTGTGTCATACCAATACAGACAAAATAAATAAACATGAGAATGCCTAAACATTTGTAATTGCAACAATTTTCTGGGCAAAGTGGTGCATTATATGACAGATATGCAGGGTTGCCGATATTTTTGGCCATGACTGTATATAGGTATAGATATTTGTGATTGGGTTTGTGCACGAGTAGGGGGTTTTCCACTTTTTATGCTCCATTGAGTTCTATGGGGGAATAAGTTATTGTGTGTGCCATATTCTAAGTTCAGCTTTTTTTTTTTCAATTTCTCTTTTTATTAAGAATCCAAGTATGTTACATAGTATTAAAACAGAGGTACATTCTCAATTGCAAACAATATTGTTAACAAAAATTATTCTTATTTGACATGAATTCTTAGTTTTTTTTTTTGTTAAATGTTTTTTTATTGAGGTTTGGAGAAAAAAAAAAGAGCATACAACCAAAAACATGTCCTATACACATCCAACTAGGTATCAGTATAAGAGATAACATCAGAACAAAATAAGGTAGTCACTTCTACGCTGTGGTAATTGTCATATAAGTAAATTTGTTGCTGATGCGTACAGCAGAGAGTCTTTTAGGACACAGGACTATGAAACCTCCTTTTAAATTAAATAACAATAGTATTCCATCAGATGGTAATATAAAGTGAGAAATTACTTAGGCCCATTGAGGTATAAGTTACTAACTCTATGACAGTAGATATAATTAAGTACGCCTCTAATAAATAAGAGCCAATGTGTAATTGTATGCCTAGAATTGCAAAAAGAGAGACACCTCTATTTCAGTTGTAAATCTGCTATTGTATGGCCTGGTAGTTTATCAGGCGCCATCTGATGGTGGGTATAATGGAATTTAGCAGCGGGCAAGAGCCGCTCGAAATGGAGGAAAGGGAGGCGTGGTTTTATAAGTTAGGAAAGGGTTTTAGAAAGTAGGGAGCGAATAGAGCTTGCACCATAAAAAAAAAAAAAAAACAGAAAAAAGGAGTAGAGGGGGGAATACTTAAATATAATATCTGGCCAAATACTACGGTAGGGGTATGTACTACAGAGCTCATGTATATGTCAAAGATAACCTGATAGAGAGTAATGATATCTTAAGTGAAATAGGTATACATGTACAAAGAGCTGAAAGATGTTACAAGAGGCTCAGATAACAAAAGCTAAGCATTAACATATAGGTGCCATAAAGATGACCTTCCCAGGGATTAGTAGTGTTAGCGAACAGTGTACAATATATGCACTATCGCTAAGGTATCTAGTAAGGTAGGCGCTATTACGTCCAAAAAATAAAGTACCTAAAGGCATGGGCTAGTGGTGCAGAGCTGTATATTATCGTTCTGAAATAGTAAGTCTGTAGGCGGGGATTAAACAAAGTAGGTGAACAAGGTTGTCATAAGCTAGGGGTATTATAATACAGATTAGTCTGTGCATCTTAGATAACTTCCCATTCGTAGTAAGGTTAACATAGATTTCCAACACAATATAGACATTGAAGACTGTTAGTATAACAATCTATAATACACACAGATGATGAAGGGAGAAGAACAATAAGTAGGCTAGTCCTGTTGTGTCCATCCTGTCTCCCAGGGTACTAACTGCTAGACACTATTGTGCAATTGCTAAATATGGTTACTGCTGATGTAGGGCCAGTATATAGTATAGCCTATCAAGTGACCCCATATAACTTAAGTAGGGCAGTGGTGAGATGGTAAGGGATACTTTTGCTGATGTGGTTATATCATAGGCAGTGTACACCAGGGTGGTGGTTTATTGAGACCCACTGTGCAGTTATTAAATGGAGACTATCTGAGAGTATCTATCCATTAGGCGCAGGTGCATCCTAATTTACTATATTACTATAAACCCCTAAGCTATTCCCCGTATTATATACAAAACAGCAGAAACATATATGAGGTAAGACCTTCAGATTATTCCTCTAACCATCCTCTAGCTAGGATTGCAAAGAAAACATTTAGAACATATATAAATAGGACCAATGTTAAATATATGAGGTAAGACCTTCAGATTATTCCACTAACCATCCTCTAGCTAGGATTGCAAAGAAAACATTTAGAACATATATAAATAGGACCAATGTTAAATATATAGGTGTTAAACAAATAGTTCTCAGTTGTTGAGATAAGGTAAAATGAACTTATGCCTTAGTAGATTCATTATCGGACATTGCTGTCATCATTAATGATACAATGGAGGAGTCAATGTCAGAAAAACAAAGTTCTGTGAAGAGATAAGGCATCTCAGAGGATCTCACCCGATACCAGATTTGTAGTGGCGCTGCAGTCGTGTGCAAAGCCACACTTTGTTGGAGAGCCGGATGATAGCCACTTGCGCCAGCATCGGGTCAATTTGCGGAGTTGGTATTCTGAAAAGGACGGATCAGGGTGATGCATCAGAGGGCCGGCCGCATCCCCCGACACAGACCCCAATACCCGTGCCGCGTTTCCTTCATAAAGGGCTCGGTCATACTGAGCGGTGTCCACTTCTACGCCGGCACTCCACTTTAACAACAGGGAGCAGCTCCATGGCTGGACTTCAACTGTTGTGGCGACTTGATGTAACAGTAAGTTGTGTAGGTCTGGCTCGAGCTCCACCTTCAGAGTCGGTTCCCCCATTGAGGGGTGAGAGGATTTTAGGGCTGTAGAGCTCAACTCGGCTGGGGTGGTTGGAGCCATCAGGAGGTGATCTATCTGGTCCAGATGTCTATCTGTGCGCTTCACCTTAAACCTTAGCACAGATCTCAAGTCCTCCATTTTCGCGCAGTAATCTTTTTCAAAATCCTTTAACAGAGTAAGTATTAGGCAGTGTAGCTCCTCCATAATTGTGCATGGAACAGGTCCTTATCGGTGACAGTGTAACTCCTCTCTCGCTTTAATCCTCATTTATTTGTTTGGTATTTTGGTGCAAGTGCAGCTTAACCCATGCTGCCGGGGGAAGCGTGGAAGGATTGCATAGTAGGCCACCTTCTAGTAAATCGATAAATAGGAAGAGAACCCATCAAAGTGTTCACAGCATTCTGTGTAGCGGGTGTTTAAGCTTCAGTATGTCGCTGTATGAACACAAGATGCTGGGTATTTTGGGTGATAAATGGTGGGTCTCTTAAGCTGCTCTCGGAGCCTCAGAAATTTGCGTAGCTACGCCCCCCTGAATTCTTAGTTTTACTTTTTGTTAAAAAGCATAAACAGTAAAAATTAACATTTGTGTCTCTTTTATTTCTATAAAACATTACATAAAACCATACCGATGTCTATATGGTGTGCTTTTATGTGGTCTATGCGGTAGAGGATCATATGTATGTACTTTAAGTGTTTTGAGGGGTGTAGTTGTTGAGATCTTTTAAGGGTTGTTCTCAAGTTATCTGTAATACGATAAAGGGTTCCCTCTTCCCAGTTTTGAAAGAGCTGTACTCTTCAAGTTCGATTAAGCGTGTTACTTTATGTCTCCACATCTTTTGATTTTGTCACTCCTTCTAATTTCCAATTTTTAGCTATAAGGACTTTTGCACTATTTGTAATATTTTTAAGAGGGGCTTGTGGTGTTTTTGAGGGAGCTCAATGGGTTTATTAAAGGGACATTAAACCCCAAAATTTTCTTACATGATTCAGATAGAGGACACAATTTTTAAAAAGTTTCCAATTTACTTCTATTATCAAATTTTTTTCATTCTCATGTTATTCTTTGTTTAAGAGATACCTAGGTAGGTAGCGTGCACATGCCTGAAGCTCTACCCCACAGGAAATAGTGCTGCTATCTAGTGCTCCTGCTAACATTGTTGCAAAACTGCTGCTATATAGTGCTGCAGACACGTGCGCACTCTTAAGCTTAAATTTCTGCTTTTCCACAAAGGATAACAAGAAAACTAAAAAAAAATTGATAATAGAATTAAATTAGAAAGTTGTTTAAAATGTTATGTTCTATCTAAATCATGAAAGGAAAAAAATGGGTTTTATGTCCCTTTAAGTAGCCATATCATGGGGTATAGGGGAAGTGTTGTTTGGAGAGTGTCTTCAATCTCCTTGATTTTGTCCCTCCAAAATTGGCTGATCTGAGAGCACCACCACCACATGTGACCCATGCCACTACCTCCGTGTCCGCATCTCCAGCACCTGTTGTTGGTTCTTGGGAGCAGTCTATGAAGCCTCTTGGGGGTTAGGTACCAGTTATGTAGAATTTTATAATTTATCTCTAGTATTGAGGAAGAGCATGAGGCTGATTTAGTATTAGTAAATAAATTTGCTGCTGTTTGAGAATTATCACTATTCTCAGTTCTCTTTCCCATGCCTTTATGGAATGTGGTAGGTTGCCCGGAGGGAGACAGATATAAAGTTTGTGTATATGGGATAATGTGTGTTTTATGGGTGGGCTGGATATAAATAGTTTCTCCAGGTTGATTAGAGGACGGGTCATATTGTGTGTTTGTTTGTGTGTAGTTATATAGTGTTGTGTTCTCCTATAGGTGAACCATTTGTGAGCCCATGTAAGACCCTTTTCTTTTAGTTGTTCTTGTGTGCAGATTACTTCGTTATTTGTTATCTGGTGGACTTCTACGTCTGTCTTTATGTCAGTCATGTTTATGATTTTCACGCAGTCTTGTAGGGAGAATTCGTTATTATATATAAAAGAAGTTAAGGGACCTGGTCTTCAGAAGAGGTACATGTTTTTTTTATTTGCAATCTCCCACGTTTGCCAGGTTTCTTTGGTGATGGGATTGGAAACTAGTCCAATCACACTTGCTGGGTTTGGGTACCAGCAGATGCTTTTTAAATTTATTTTTGGATTCAAGTTTCTTTCCAATTCTATCCAGCTTTTGTGTTTACTATGAATCCTCCAATCTAGGATGCGTTGTAGGAAAACAGAGTGCCTGTAAGACTCTATATCTGGGATTTCCAGCCCTCCTTGTGTAATGGCATGTGTCATTATGTGTTTGTTAATTCTAGATGGTTGATTTTTCCATATGAAAGAACTAAATAATTGTTGTAATTGCGTGAAATGTCTGGGGGGAAGTGCAATGGGTAGCGTTTGTAAGATATATAGAAGCAGTGGAAAGGCATTTTTTTTATTGTGTTAATTCAACCTAACCAGGTGAGGTTCTTGTTATGCCAAGAGGATGGATCCCGTATTAGGGCATTTTTATTGGGTATGTAGTTTAATTTATATATAGATTCTTGGCTATCAGCTACCATGATACCTAGGTATTTCAGGTATCCGTTACACCACCTAAATGGGCAGTCTCTTTTAATTTGGCTCTCTAGTTGTGGAGTGAGGGCTATTCCCATAATCTCTGATTTGGTGCCGTTAATTAAGAAATTTGTTAACTCATTGAATTTGTCCAGTTCTTTTAACAGGTGGGGGATAGAGTGTTGGGGATTAGTTAGGGTAAAGAAAATATCGTCAGCATACATGGAAAGTTTATATTCTTCTTTGTTAACTATTATGTCTGATACCATGGGGTTATTTCTTATCTTAGTCGTGAGTGTTTCTATTAGACAGGCGAAGAGCAACTGTGATAGGGGACATCCCTGTCTTGTCCCGTTAGTTATTTGAAATGGTTGGGAAAGGGTGTCATTAAAATAAATTTGGGCATTGGGGGATGAATATAATGCAAAGATTCTATGTAATGTCTTGTCGCCCATGCTGAAAGTTTGCAGGGTGGCCTTCAGGAAAGGCCAACCAACCTGATCGAAAGTCTTCTCGGCATCGGTGGAGAGCCAACCAAGGGGGTACCCCTCGTCTTGGCGTGCCACATTAGTTGAAGATTACGCACCGTATTATCTTTCACCTCGTGGTGGGTATGAAGTCCACTTGATCTTGGTTAATGAGTTGTGGTAGGATTAAGTTTATTCTATTTGCTATGATTTTTGCATATATTTTCACGTCAGAATTCAGCAATTAAATCAGGACTTTAAAAAAAAAAAATGTTCCCACTTTCAGTAATAAATTCTTAATTTTTTTATTTATATTTTATACCCATATAGGATATCACTAAAAAAGTCTGTTTGTATGTTAAAAATAGTATATAATATGCATTGCACTTAACAAGAGAGTGGATAATTATGGTGAAACCAATAGTTAGCAAAAATACCAATATTGCTTGTGTCATTTAAGCATGGAAACTAGGAAAAACCTCGCTCCTTAAAGGGATATGAAACAAAAAAACATTATTTTGTGATTAAGACAGCGCATACCATATAAAAAAAATAATTTCCAATTTACTTCTTTTTGCTTCATTCTCATGATATTCTGTGTTTAAGAGATACCTTGGCAGGAGTCTGGAGCACTACATGGCAGGAAATAAAGCTGCCATCTAGTGCTCTTGTAAATGGATAACATTCTTGCAAAACAGCTGTCATATAGTGCTCCAGAAATGGGTCATCTCCTAAGCATGCATCCCTGCTTTTCAACAAAAGATACAAAGAGAACAAATAAATATTGATAGAAAGTTGTTTAAAATCACATGCTCTATCTGAATTATGAATTTTGTTTGTTTTGTTTCATATCCCTTTAAGGAGTTAAAGGTAATTTGTACCTTGGGTACTGTGTATCTCATTAAGGAGAGTTCACTGATATTCCTTATGTGATAGAGAGACACTTACTTATATTACTTAGTAAAATAAGCTGATGATTTCTCTTCATGCCAGTGAGTTTTGCCTCCACTATCTGTGATCAGTGGCACTTTCCATAATTTGGGTCTGTTCACACAGTAACATATATACTTCCAAGTTGTATTCTCTTTTCTAAAACACTTTGGGCCAGATTATGAATGAAGCACAAATTTTGCGTGCAATTGATAAGGGGTTTATCGCAGATGTTTGCGCTCATTGGGTTTATCCCTGGCATTACAAACTGAAAGTAAACATGATCGCTTGAGCACAATCACGATTTACGCTAGAATGATTACCGCTTCCTCAGAGCTCTGATTAACTGTTTTGCAAAACTAACAAGTGTTACTAAACACCTCAAAAATATATTACAAAATACACGTACACTCATATTAACTGCATCTAATAATAATAAATGATAAATAGGCTCAAAGATATGAGATCTCACGTGTTAGAAAAAAAAAGGCAGCCAAAGGGCTTTAACATACATATATTGCTAATGATGTCTATTTATGCGTGTGTGTGTATATGTATGTATATATATATATATATATATATATATATATATATATATATATATATATATATATATATATATATATATATATATATATATATATATATAATCTACAGTCATGGTCAAAAATATTGGCACCCCTGCATTTCTGTCAGATAATGCACCACTTCACCCAGAAAATGTTTGCAATTACAAATGTTTAGGAATTCTCATATTTATTTATTTTGTTTGTATTGGTATGACACAAAAAAGTGGAGAAAAAAAGCCAAATCTGACACATTCCACGCAAAACTCCAAAAATGAACTGGACAAAATTATTGGCACCTTCTCAAAATTGTAAGAAATAATTGCATTCCAAGTTTGTGATGCTCCTGTAATTCGTAATTAAAGTAACCTGTATAATTTAACAGTTGCTGACAATATAGAAATCACACCGGCAAACAGTTAAAATAGTGAAAAATTTACTCAACCTTTCTATTGTGTGTCTCTGAGAATGGAAAAGAGTAAGAGCAGCAAAGAATTGTCTGAGGATTTGAGAACAAAAATTGTGGAAAAGCATAGACAATCTAAAGGGTACAAGTCCATCTCCAGAGATCTTAAAGGGACACTCAGGTTAAATAAAATTTTCATGATTCAGATACAGCATGTAATTTTAAACAACTTTCCAATTTACTTCCATTAAAAAAAATGTGCAGTCTTTTATATTTACAATTTTTGAGTCACCAGATCCTACTGAGCATGTGCAAGAATTCCCAGACTTTACGTATATGCATTTGTGATTGGCTGATTGCTATCACATGGTACAAGGGGAGTGGAAATATACATAACTTTGAAATTTGTTATAAAAAATCTACTACTCATTTGAAGTTCAGACTATGTGCTTATTGCATTGTCTTGTTATTTTGCATTTGTTGATTATGTAAATCTAATGTGTTGATTGGTCCTTTAATGTTCCTGTGTCCACAGTGCTCAACATTGTCAAGAAGCTAATCTCCCTGGAAGTGGATGAAAGAAAAAATGATCAAAGATTGCAACAAAGGATTGTTTGAATGGTGGATAAAGAACCTCAATCAACTTCCAGACAAATTCAAGCTGACCTTCAGGCACAGGGTACAAATGTGTCAGCTCGCACTATACGTCGCTATCTGAATAAAAAGGGACGCTATGGTAGGAGACCATGGAGGACACCACTGCTGACACAGAAACATAAAAAAGCCAGATTGGAGTTTGCCAAAACTTACCTGAGAAAGCCAAAATCCATTTGTGAGAATGTGCTGTGGACAGACGAAACAAAATTACAGCTTTTTGGGAAAGTCCATCATTCTACTGTTTACAGAAAAAGAAATGAGGATTTTAAAGAAAATAATACAGTCCCTACAGTCAAACATGGTGGAGGTTCACTGATGTTTTGGGGTTGCTTTGCTGCTTCAGGCACTGGATGTGTTGACTGTGTGCATGGCATTATGATATCTGAAGACTACCAAAGAATTCTGTGGTGCAATGTTGGTCAGAAAGTTGGGTCTCCGTAAGAGGTCATGGATCTTACAGCAGGACAATGAGCCAAAGCACATGTCACAAGGCAGCCAGCAATGGTATAAGACAAACCGCGGGAGATTACTGAACTGGCCAACATTGAGTCCAGATCTCAATCCCATAGAGCACCTATGGAAAGATTTCAAAACAGCAGTTGGGGAAATTAACCCTTCCAATCTGAGAGACCTGGAGCAGTTGGCGAAAGAAGAGTGGTCCAAAATTCCAGTAAAGAGGTGTAAGAAACTCATTGATGGTTACAGGAAGCCACTGATTTCAGTTATTTTTTCCAAGGGGTGTGCTACCAAATATTAAATTGAGGGTGCTAATAATTTTATCCAGACCATTTTTGAAGTTTTGCATGGAATGTGTCAGATTTGGCTTTTATTTCTCCACTTATTTGTTTCATACCAATACAAACAAAAGAAATAAACATGAGAATGCCTAAACATTTGTAATTGCAACAGTGGTGAACAGTGAAGTGGTGCATTATCTGACAAAAATGCAGGGGTGCCAATATTTTTGGCCATGACTGTATACATATGTGTGTGTACATATGTATTTATGCATTTATATGTGTATATGTATTTATACACATATAAACACATAAATACATATGTACAAATATAAAGACATATATAGAAGTGCATTGGAGCCCTTTGCAGTTAAGTAGATGGAAACATGTAAAAGAATATTTAAGCAATTTTCATATTTTATTAAGTGTTATACTGTGTATATACTATACATATTTCACATTCCTATGCTTTGTATATAGCAGCATATGTTCTAAGTATTTATATATAGATATTCCTATATATATATGTTTTTGTTATGTGTGATTTGTTAGTATTTCTTATATTCTGTATATTATATGTTCATTTGTTTTAATGCACGTCATGTTTCAGCTATTAATATGGGGTGGTGGGGTGTCACCATTGTGCAAGGTATATGGATAGTATATAATTTTAAAGTGTCGTTTTTTGTTGATTTTTTTAGAACATTTTGTCTTAAGAAAGGCCTAACATAAGGCTGAAACGTCGACCTATGATCTATTCCCTTATGAGTTTGAAATAAAGATTTGAATTGTATCTATGAAAGTCATGTGAGTGCCCTTCTGTGACAAGATCTGTATATTTGATTCAAGGATTGCACCCGGGCACAGATTGTATCTGATTCGTTGGAGTTCTGGACTGTGGGCTATCTACTATATACAGTATATAGCGCATATGAGAATATGCGATCGTGTTTGCGCGTGAGTTTGGTGTTTTTTCCACTTTTTTTTCTCCATTGACTTTTATGGGGGAATACGTGAATGTGCACGTAATATTCTAACTTTGACTTATTGTGCTTGTGGGGTTAGTGAAAACAGTTTATTTTCAACTCATAATATGAGTACAACCTGACGTGCCCAAAAAGCTTACTTTACGGGAGCGTTAATTAGCACTCCACTTGTAATCTGGCCCTTTATGTTTAATTGACTCTATTGTTTCTAAGTCTAATACATGTGTTTTCATTGCATACTTTTATACTTACATTTAATACTGGAACTTGCTTGTTCTCCATATGTATATTGCTTATGCTTAGCCTTATATTGTGCCAAATTTGTGGATTTTTCCATGGATTGAAAATACCAGAAATGTCCAGAGGTGGATTAACCCAAATTCCACAGGAGGGGAAAAAAGCAGCATAGCTAAGCAGCTTTCAAATAAGGGATCAATGTAAAAGAAAAAAAGTGATTGGCAACCGATTAGAATCAAATAAAAAAATACCATCCATAGGAAAGCTCTTTTTTCCATAGCAAGGTAACCTTATAGTTGATTTGTAAGACTATTTAAATTGAAGGGACATAAAACCCACAATTTTTCTTTTATGATTCAGATAGAACATGCAGTTTTAAACAACATTCCAATTTACTTCTATTATCAGATTTGCTTAGCTCTCCTTATATCCTTTGTTGAAGGTGCAGCAATGTACTACTAGGATCTAGCTGAGCACATTGGGTGAGCATATAAGTGCAGCCACCAATCAGCAGTTAGCTTCCATTAGTTCATTGCAGCTCCAGAACATACCTAGGTATGCTTTTCAAGAAAGGATAGCAAGAGAAGGAAGCACATTGAATGATGGAAGTAAATTGGAAAGTTGCTTGAAATTGCATCCTCTATCTGAATAATGAAATAAATGATGTTTCATGTCCCTTTACCAAATAC
This sequence comes from Bombina bombina, assembly GCF_027579735.1. Classification (NCBI taxonomy): domain Eukaryota; kingdom Metazoa; phylum Chordata; class Amphibia; order Anura; family Bombinatoridae; genus Bombina; species Bombina bombina. The sequence continues at coordinate 965,238,813 of NC_069502.1, forward strand.
CACATCCTAGAACTATAAATGACATAATAGCCACAAATAAGACTAAAGAAAATTTGTCCATAAATACATTAAAGTTTAATGGTTCATTTAAAAGCAGAAGAGTAGCACCATCACAGATTCCTGAAATAAGTCATTTGTTCCTTCCCATAGATGACAAAGACATGCATTTAAATTAGAAAAAATCTTCTTTCCATAAAAAGGTTTAAACCTCTGAGTTAAAGGACCAGTAAATACAGTAGATTTGCATAAACAACAAATGCATGATAAAAAGACAATGCAATAGTTATGTCTATTTCCATTCCCCCTGTACCATGTGACAGCCATCAGCCAATCACAAATGTATATACATATATTCTGTGAATTCTTGCAGATGCTCAGTAAGAGCTTGTGACTCAAAAAGTGTAAACATAAAAAGACTGTGCACATTTTGTTTATGGAAGTAAATTGGAAAGTTGTTTAAAATTGCTGTTCTATCTGAATAAAAAAAAAGTTTAATTTTGAATTGAGTGTCCCTTTAAAGAAAATGTTAGCTCTGGAGAATGATTTAATTGCACATACAAAAGTATAAACGCCAAAAAAAAAGATTATGTACTGCTGCTTAAGGTAAACAAAGTTCAGAAAGCAAACAAACCAGAAGAATATGAAGGTTGAACAATAAGACGGCAATCAGAAAGCACATTTTTCTAGCTCCAGTTCTTCAACACATAGATACTAATCTAATAATTTTTAAAAAGTGCTACTTTAAAGGGCAAGGAAACCCCAACATTTTATTTCATGATTTTGATAGAACATACAATTTTAAACAACTTTCCAATTTACTTCTCTTATTAAATTTCTCTTCATTATATTGTTATCCTTTGCTGAAGGAACAGCATTGCAGTACTGTCAGCTAGCTGAACATATCTAGTTAGCCAATCACAAGAGACACATGTGAGCAGACACCAATCAGCAACTAGCTCCCACTTTTGTATTATATGTGCATATTCTTTTTCAACACGGGATACCAAGAGAATGAAGCACATTTTAAAATAGATATGAATTTAAAAGTGTATCAAAATTGCATGCTCTATCTGAATAATGCAAGTTTAATTTTGACTTTCCAATCCCTTTAAGTTTTAAACAATATACAACATTATTTTCTTTTACATCCGTAATACAGCAGATATTTAAATTATCTGCTGAGTCTCCTAGTGCTAGAGAATATGTCCAGGAGCAAACTATTGAAGAGCCAATTCTAAAACTACTAATATACAGTAGTTTCAGGATCTGTTTCAAAGAGAATTAATTGAGCTACACAGAGGAATAAAGAACACTAAAAAGATATCTAATAACTGAAATACTAACTATAAAATAAAGTTTTATAATACGTTGTACTTTTTTGAGAAAATGTAAAAAAAAAGTTCTATCCAAATGGGCAAATCTACCACTATATTATCCATTTAATTAAAATGAGTATTTTACCCTGAATTCTTTATCCTTTACCAATGCTTTTCAATTTTGATTAAGAAAAATAGAACATTGTTTTAGAGCCTTCTTAATGCAGCATAAGAAACCAAAGGCCTGATTTATCAAAGTCTGGTGGACATGATTACGCTGTAGCGTATTATGTCCGCCAGACATCGCTGAATGCCGACAGCATACGCTGTCGGCATTTAACATTGCACAAACAGTTCTTGTGAACTGCTTGTGCAAAGCCGCCCTCTGCAGATTCGCGGCCACTAGCAGGGGGTGTCAATCATCCCGATCGTATAGGATCGGGCGGATTAATGTCCGCAGCCTTAGAGGCAGTGGACCAGTTAAGGAGCATCGGTCTTAAGACTGCTGCTTCATAACTGCTGTTTCCGGCAAACCTGAAGGCTCACGTGGAAACAGGGGCATCAGGGGCCATTCGGCCCTTGATAAATCGGCCCCCAAGCATTAATCAGTGTGTATTTTACAATGAGCTATCCTCAAATAGAATCTCATATAAGAGTTATGTGGTTAGATTTATATACTTTACATATTAGTAAAAGGTTAGGCACAATATTTGCTAGAAGGCTCACGTGGAAGGTTAGGCACAATATTTGCTAGAAGGCTCACGTGGAAGGTTAGGCACAATATTTGCTAGAAGGCTTGCGCACAAACAGGGACATCACGGGACATTTGGCCCTTGATAAATCGGCCCCCAAGCATTAATCAGTGTGTATTTTACAATGAGCTATCCTCAAATAGACTAGAAGGCTTGCATGGAAGGTTAGGCACAATATTTTCTAGATGGTTCGCACGGAAACAGGGGCATCAGGAGCCATTCCGCCCTTGATAAATTGCCCCCAATCATTATTCAGTGTGTATTTTACAATGAGCTATCCTGAAATAGACTCTCATATAAGAGTTATGCGGTTACATTTATATACTTTTACATATTGGTAAAAGGTTAGGCAGAATATTTGCTAGAATTTAAACTTTGCAACTTTAAATAAATTACATGTTCATATGTATTTATACACTTACATCTGTTAATCACCAGATTGAGAGTGAAGAGCTGTGTTTTTTCACTTAAAGGAATAGTCTAGTCAAAAATAAACTTTCATGATTCAGATAGAGCAGGCAATTTTAAGCAATGTTCTAATTTACTCCTATTATCTCTTGCTATCTTTATTTAAATGTAAGGCTAGGAGCTAACCAATTTTTGCTTCAGCACCTGGGTAGCGCTTGTTGATTGGTGGCTACATTTAGACATCAATCAGAAAGTGCTACCCATGCTGCTGAACCAAAAATGGGCTGGCTCCTATGCTTACTTTCTTGCTTTTTCAAATAAAGATACCAAGAGAACAAAGAAAAATTGATAATAGGAGTAAATTAGAAAGTTGCTTAAATTTGCATGCTCTATTTAAATCATGAAAATTTAATTTTGACTAGACTATCCCTTTAATACCAAGAAAAAACAGATTTTAAGATACGACACTCCAAAGATTACTCAATCTGTGCTAAACCCTTATAAGGTAAACAGTCCTCCAAACACGTTACCTTCAAAAAGCAAGATAGAACAAAAATAAGGGGAGCGCTAAAAGAAAGCAGAAAGAGATCTTCTAGTCTAGATATAGTAGTGTACTATGTAAGTCCTCAAATGGGGGTATTATACTTAAAGGGACACTGAACCCAATTATTTTCTTTTGTGATTCAGATAGAGCATGCATTTTTAAGCAACTTTATAGTTTACTCCTATTATTAAATGTTCTTCATTCTCTTGGTATTTTTATTTGAAAAGCAAGAATGTAAGTTTAGATGCTGGCCCATTTTTGATGAACAATCTGGGTTGTTCTTCCTGATTGGTGGATAAATGTATCCACCAATAAACAAGTGCTGTCCAGTGTTCTGGACTTTCTTCCAAATAAAGATAGCAAGAGAAGGAAGAAAATTTGATAATAGGAGTAAATTAGAAAGTTGCTTAAAATCACATGCTCTATCTGAATAACATAAGAAAAAATTTGGGTTCTGTGTCTCTTTAAGATCTGCATATATCAGCCAGACTGCTTGATTTTCTGTCTAAAAGGCAGACCTAGGGCGTGATTACATATACGGTGCAGGTTTCGGCGTGGGAACCCGCGCCGCCCGTAATTTCACCTCGCACATCGGGGTATTACATATACTGCGCCGTTAGATGCTAAACTGGCGTAAGTAGGACAAACTGACTATCTTCTGAAATGTGCGCAAATACACATTTTAGTCGTTACAAGTAACTTACACTAGTATTTTGTCCACGGAGAGTGTCAATAAACAGTAGTTTTATGCAAATTAGGCAAACACTCGTAAAAATGGACAGATTTCAAATAAAAATGTGACATGTAATTACGCTATTCAAAATTCATATATAAAGCCATGCGCAGCCACCATTTTCTTCAGTGTGTTTGGATTGTTTGTTGAGCTATAACACACTACACTGGAGTGGAGGATTAGTGAGAGTAGAGAGAGAGTCGCAAACAGGAGTTAGTTAGGTTGCATTGTTTGATTAAGCTTTTACACTTACATATATTTTTACATATTGCACACATATTTTGCATACATACATATACAAATACACCACACTTTTTTTTCTAACACCTCACACATTTTATTTGATTTTTACAGTGTGATAGGCTGAGTGTTTGGTTGTGATTGTGTGGGATTAAACTGGGAGTGAGTGTGAGTGTTTTGATTTAGTGCATCTGAAAGAATTAGGAAAACTACTACAAAGAGACAGGTAAAGGGAAGAATATAAAAGAAATAAAAGAGATTTATTTTTTTTTTTTTTATACTTGAATTCCACTAAATCAAGCCAAAACTATACCAACCTCTACTGGCTTTAGAATGGAAGCATCGTCCTCTGAGCAGTGTGCCGGGCAGGAGGAGTTAAAAATACAATCTAGCTACGCAAGTTGCGCAGTAATATGCAACATGCGTAGGGAGATTTGGAATTTTACTCCTCCATCGGTTTTCACTGATGTCCAGCCAGGCACTGTAGGGAGTTGCGGCGCAACATCATCAGAGGAAATTAATTCCTGCTTGATGGTGTCGTGGAATGAAAAGCTCCGTAACGCAATCCCATTGATGTCTAGGGGAAAAAAAAATACTTTTAAACTTAAAACCCTAACATAAAACCCAAGACTAAACACCCCTAATCCGCCGCCCCCGACATCGCCGACACCTAAATAAAGCTATTAACCCCTATTCCGCCGCTCCCATGACATCGCAGACACTAATACAAGTTATTAACCCCTATTCCACTGCTCCCCGACATCGCCGACACTATAATAAAGCTATTAACCCCTATTCTGCCGCTCCACAACATCGCCGACACTATAATAAAGTTATTATCCCTAAACCTCCGGCCTCCCACATCGCCGCCACTAAATAAACCTATTAACCCCTAAACCTCCGGCCCCTCGCATCGCCGCTACTAAATAAACCAATTAACCCCTAAACCACCAGCCCCCCACATCGCAAAACACTAAATTAAACTATTAACCCCTAACTTTACATTAAAATTGCAATATATCTATCTACAATAAATAAAAACGTACCTGTGAAATAAAAAAACCTAAGTTTAAACTATAAATTAACCTAACATAACTTTCTAATAAAATGTAAAAAACTACTAATTAAAAAATCTAAATTACAAATTTAAAAAAAACTAACACTACGAAAAAAATGAAAAAATTTAAAATTACAAAAATAATAAACACTAAATTATGAAAAATAAAAAATACTAAGCTTACAAAAAATAATAAACAAAATTATCAAAAATAAAAACAATTACACCTAATCTAATAGCCCTATAAAAAAGCCCCCCAAAATAAAAACACCCCCTAGCCTACAATAAACTACCAATAGCTTTTAAAAGGGCCTTTTGTAGCTCTTTTACCTGTAAAAAAGTCCCCCCAACAGTAAAACCCACCACCCAACCAACCCCCAAAATAAAAAACCTAACTCTAAAAAAAAACTAAGCTACCCATTGCCCCTAAAGGGGCATTTGTATGGGTATTGCCCTTAAAAGGGCTTTCAGCTCTTTTTCATTGCCCTTATAAGGGCATTCAGCTAATTTAAAAAAGCCCAAAGCCTTAATCTAAAAAAACCCCCACCAAAAATAAAGAAAAAACCCCACTAACGCCAGAATATCTACTCACGGTTCCTGAAGTCCGGACATCCATCTCCATCCAGGCGGCGAGAAGTCTTCATCCAGGCGCCGATTTCTTCATCCATCCTGAGGGCGTCTTCTATCTTCATCCCGGCGACGTGGAGCGGAGCCATCCTGAAAGCCGAAGACATCCTGCGCGGAACGTCCTCTTCATACCGGCATCGACGTACACCGTAGTTGAATGCAAGGTAGCCGTTTTAAAATGGCGTACCTTGCATTCCTATTGGCTGATTTTATTCTTCAAATTCAAATCAGCCAATAGGATGAGAGCTTCTGAAATTCTATTTAGGATGAAAGCTACTAAAATCCTATTGGCTGTTCAAATAAGCAAATAGGATTTCAGTAGCTCTCATCCTATTGGCTGAATTGAATTTAAAGAATCAAATCAGCCAAAAGGAATGCAAGGTACGGCTACCTTGCATTCAACTTCAGTGTACGGCAGTGACCGTATGAAGAGGACGCTCCGCACAGGATGTCTTAGGCTTCCAGGATGGCTTCGCTCTGCGCTGCCGGAATGAAGATAGAAGACGCCCCCAGAAGGGATGAAGATATCGCTGTCTGGATGAAAGCTTGATGGATGGAGAGGAATGTCCAGACTTCAGGAACCGTGAGTAGATATTCTGGGGTTAGTGTTAGGTTTTTTTTTCGTTTTTTTTGGGTCAGTTTTTTTTTTTAGATTAGAGTTTTAGGCTTTTTAAAAGAGCCGAATGCCCTTTTAATGGCAATGAAAAAGAGCTGAATGCCCTTTTAAGGGCAATGCCCATACAAATGCCCCTTTAGGGGCAATAGGTAGCTTAGGTTTTTTTAGAGTTAGGTTTTTTTATTTTGGGGGGTTGGTGTGGTGGTGGGTTTTACTGTTGGGGGGACTTTGTATTTTTTACAGGTAAAAGAGCTGTTTATCTTAAGGCAATGCCCTACAAAAGGCCATTTTAAGGGCTATTGGTAGTTTATTGTAGGCTAGGGTGTGTTTTCATTTTGGGGGGGCTTTTTCATTTTTATAGGGCTATTAGATTAGGTGTAATTGTTTTTATTTTTGATAATTTTGTTTATTATTTTTTGTAAGCTTAGTGTTTTTTTATTTTCGTAATTTAATGTTTATTATTTTTTGTAATTTTAGATTTTTTCATTTTTTTCGTAGTAATAGTTTTTTTTAAATTTGTCATTTCAATGTTTTTAATTGGTAGTATTTTTTATTTTATTAGAATAGTAATGTTAGGTTAATTTATAGCTTAATGTTAGGTTTATTTTATTTTAAAGGAAAGTTTTTATTTATTTTAAGATAGTTATATTGTAATTTAAAGTTAGGGGGTGTTAGGTTTGGGGTTAATAGTTTAATTTAGTGTTTTGCGATGTGGGGGGGGCGGTGGTTTAGGGGTTAATAGGTTTATTTAGAGGCAGTGATGTGGGAGGCCAGAGGTTTAGGGGTTAATTGGTTTATTTAGTGGCGGTAATGTGGGAGGCCGAAGGTTTAGGGATTAATAACTTTATTATAGTGGTGGCTATGTGAGAGGCCGGAGGTTTAGAGGTTAATTACTTTATTATAGTGGTGGCGATGTCGGGGAGCCGTGCATTAGGGGTTAATAGCTTTATTATAGTGTTGGCGATGTCGGGTGGCAGCAGATTAGGGGTTATTAGGTTTATTTAATAGTCGCAATGTGGATGGGCGGCAGATTAGGGGTTAATAAGTTTTAAATAGTGTTTGTGATGCAGGAGGGTGGGGGTTTAGGGGTTAATAGGTAGTTTATGGGTGTTAGTGTACTTTGTAACAGTTTAGTTATGAGTTTTGTGAAACATTTTTGTTACGCAAAACTCAGAACTACTGCTCTCAGATGGCTTCATTTAGCCACCAATCAGCAAATTGCGGTGCTGAACCAAAGATGGGCCGGCTTTTAAGCTTTACATTCCTGATTTTTTAAATAAAGATACCAAGAAAACAAAGAAAAATTGATAATAGGAGTAAATTAGAAAGTTGCTTAAAATTGCATTCTCTATCTGAATCACGAAAGAAAAAAATTTGGGTTCTGTATCCCTTTAAAAAAACTCTATTGTCCTAGTAAAGTATCTCATCATGCAGGTGTGTCAATCTATTTCTCTGTTGTAATGCTGCACATTTTTGGACTCATCTGTCACTAGGAGGGTTGGACTCGTTGAACTACATACCCCCTTCGGTAGATGCTGAATCTTACGATGTTCTGCTGTTAGGTTCGGGTTGTTCATATATGAAGCCTTGTTTACCCAAATGATTTTAATTTACAACTCCTGCTTATCCTCTTGCAGTAGAAGGATTATTTACTTGGGCTTTAACTAAGAGCTAAGTCATAGCTCTTACATGTGTGAATACAACTCCATTTTTCTTTTCAATTGGATATCTTACAGGGCTTCACTATTGTGTTTTCTCCCCCTTTTTTTAAGGACATCATCACAGAAGACCCCTGGACTGTATATCCTTTTTTTGTGCACTTTTTACACATTTTATTTTTTATTTACTGGTATCCTCCATGCCAAGGATTAATAGTCTGTCATTAAAAATAAATGTGGACATACAAAGTAGTGAAAAAATTAAATGATTTAAATCTCAGTAATGAAAGGTTGTACTGGCTTTTATTGCAATGAGGTTCCTACTGTGGGGCCTGTGTTTTTGATATGGTAAGTGCAGGGCTGCAGATTAGCCAGTAACGTCTTAAGGGTTAAGGATGCAGGGAGGAGGAGTGTTTGTGGGCTGTGTGTGTGAGGTTTGCAACATTGTTGCAGGCCTAAAGGAGGGATCTCTACTTACAGTTAAAAAGGGGCTTCTGGGAGTTCCAGGCCCTCATTTCTGTTCCTGGTCATCGCAGATCTTCGATCCACCCTCCCACCCCGGTATAGCGGCAATTTAGATTAATATGGTAGCACTTAGTTCCCCTGGCTCCGGACAGGGTTAGTCGACCTATAGTCTGTGGGTCAGTCCAGGGCATTTAATTTTTCAGCTCCCCCCAGAATGTGCTTGGTGGGCGCCTGGGGGTCCAATACGGTCTGAGTGGTGTAACACTCTAAAGGTGGGCAGTAGCATCCCAGGCACCGGATAGAAAGCGGAAATCTCCTCCTGGGTTGCGGTGGGCCGAACAGCTCGAGTTAAACCTTCTATCGGTACTGCGTTATAGCCGGGCTCCGCTTTGTGTCAGCTGCCTGGGCCTGCTTCCCGCTTCGTATGAGTTAGTTAGTTAGATAATGCCGCTTAATGTTTTGGTTAAGTTAAAAGTTTTGGACATTTAAATGTATCCATGTAAATAAGTTATCGTTAAATTTGGGAAAGCCTTGATGTTTTTTGATAAATAAACATGCAGGGAGTGCCTCTTGATTAATAAATTACCTAAACGGTCTGTAACTCCCAACTGTTGTGGTGTCGTTATTTATTCATTTAAGTAGATTGTATTAGGTGGGGTTTTTTTCAACATATGCACGACATTGCTGCTTTAATCCCTTAAGTGCATCTAAACTGTTAGTTTTTAATTTTACATAAGAGCAAACACCCTAGTGCAGTTACAATAAGGTGATACAATTTTGAACAATTTGACATTTAAAGGGCCACTGTAAGTAAATATTTTCTATGCCTGTTACTAACTAACTACCCCAAAAATACGCTTTTTATCAATAGCATTTCATTAACATATCTCTACCGTATATCAGAAATCTTGTCTGCAAATTTAATTGTTTTCCAAACCCATTCCGTGGGTATCCTTTGCTCTGTACCAATCTGTTTACAATACCTAGGTTTCAAAATGGCGCTTTAAACACAAAGTTATTGGTTTAAGTATTTTGAACATGCAGTGCTGAAAATAGTGGGCAGGATAACGTGACATCATCGGCGAATAAAATATATAACTTTTAGAACGTTATGAAACTTTGTTTTGGAGAAAATATAGGTCAGTAGGTTTTAATTAATGTTTATTAACTTTAATATGTTAGTTGTTTAGCTTAAAAATTATAACAGAAAGTAATCCATTAAGTGATATTGCACAAGGTTTTTCTCACTTCTGTTGTATACTTTGTAGGAAAGAATACCATGGGAAATAAGCAAATTTGATAATAAAAGGGAACTGGAAACTAACAAAAATACATTTAATAATAAATATATAAGCCTTATTTAAAGGGCCATGATACCCAAATGTTGAAACACTTGAAAGTGCTGCAGCATAGCTGTAAAAAGCTGACTAGAAAATATAACCTGAACATCTCTATGTAAAAATAAAGATATTTTACCTCAAAAGTTCCTCAGTAGCCACATCCCATTGTAAAGGACTTCTAAGCAGCAAATCAGTATGTTTGTCCTGGGACAGCTAAGGGGTTGAGCCTTGTGCACTCTCATGTTATTTCCCTATTCAGTTTAAAGGAAGTTTACTATGAAATCTCATGAGAGTTAAGTGAAATCTCATGAGATCACAGTAAAAGAGTTCATGACCTCAGCATTGTTGATGCTTATTGACTGCAGTTCATTTCTTCATTTTTTTTTATTTTTTTTTACCTGCAGCTGGGAGCAGCTGAATTATAACTTTTTACACAGAACTTACTCTGCTGAGCTGAGGAAATTGTGAGGTAAAATACCTTCCTTTTTTACATTGAGATGCTCAGATGATATTTTCCTGTCAGCTTTTTACAGTTATACTGCATCAGTTTCAAGTGATTTAGCATATGAGTATTATGTCCCTTTAAGTATTTCTATATATCCTCATCAGCAACAGATGCAGAAAAAAAAATAGCTTTTCTTTTCTTTCTTTTTTTTTGCCAAACCTTGAATGAGATCAAGTTAGGTGAATGATGTAGATTTCTGACCATATGTCATAATGTTGTGCTTACCCCATATTCGAGAATTCTAACTAGCAGATGTGTAGATTATTTATTTTCAGGCATCTCTACCCCATAGGAATATCTCATTTAAAACTATTCCACCCTTTTATTAAAAACATATCTGCAAAGGCGAGGAATGGTCAGACTTTACTATAGGGATTAAAAGAAAACTAAAATATAAAGTAAATTTAAATAAATACAGGTAGCCCTCACTTTACGCCGGGGTTAGGTTCCAGAAGGAATGGTTGTAAATCGAAACCGTTGTAAATTGAAAACCAGTTTATAATGCAAGTCAATGGGAAGTGAGGGGTAGAGATTTCAGGCCCCTCTCAAAATTGTCATAAGTAACACCTAATACATTATTTTTAAAGCTTTGAAATGAAGACCTTGAATGCTAAACAGCATTATAAACCTAATAAAATAATCACACAACACAGAATATATAATTAAACTAAGTTAAATTAACAAAAACATTTGCTAAACAGCATTATAAACCTAATAAAATCATCTCACAACACAGACTTCACTTGCATTTTTCTGCAAACAGTTCTTTCTATGCATTCCAATCTGGACTGATTTATAGACAGGAAGATCTTGTTCCTTTAAAATCTGCTCGATTGCTCAGGTCTGGTTAAACTGATTAATTTCAGCTTGCTTGGCTTTACTGCAACCCAAGCGGACAGCTCCACTTACTGGCTATTTTAATAAATGCACTGCTTCTCAATGCTTTTCAATAGCAGTCACATGACTGGAAAAAAGGTTGTTATTCTGAAACGGTGTAAATTGAACCGTTGTAAAACAAGGGCCACCTGTATATGTATACACCATAAATATATAATATATTAGTTAAAAGGAATGATACCAGTATGTAACATAATTTAAATTTAGATAATCAGAATCAGGAACTATGTTCTATTTATTTGTTCCTAATATGCAGAATTATGTAAAATAAGGATAATTTTTTGTTTTAATTTTTTTTAATAAATATGTAATTTGGCCGCTAATACTATACTTACCTGTTGTGTGAAGCCGTTGTCATCTGTGCATGTAATTTACTTAGATTAACAAAATTAGATTAACAAAATGAACACAGTCTTTTTATATTTACACTTTTTGAGTCACCAGCCACTACTGAGCATGTGCAAGAATTCACAGGATATACATATATATATTTGTGATTGAGCTGATGGCTGTCACATGATGCAGTGGGAGTGGAAATAGACATAACTTTGAAATTTGTCAGAAATAAAATCTACTTCTCATTTGAAGTTCAGACTAAGAGGCCTACTTATCAAGCTGTCAACTGTGCTGCATTTGCCGGCACCAACACGCTAGCCTAACATCACCTAACATCGCGGCCGCGGACCTGAATACGCTCTCCATATTTATATAAAAAGCTGTCAAAAAACATAATTTATGCTTACCTGATAAATTTATTTCTCTTGTAGTGTATCCAGTCCACGGATCATCCATTACTTATGGAATATATTCTCCTTCCCAACAGGAAGCTGCAAGAGTCCACCCACAGCAAAGCTGCTATATAGCTCCTCCCCTAACTGCCATATTCAGTCATTCGACCGAAAACATGCAGAGAAAGGAAAAACCATAGGGTGCAGTGGTGACTGTAGTTCAAATGAAAAAATTACCTGCCTTAAAGTGACAGGGTGGGCCGTGGACTGGATACACTACAAGAGAAATAAATTTATCAGGTAAGCATAAATTATGTTTTCTCTTGTTAAGTGTATCCAGTCCACGGATCATCCATTACTTATGGAATACCAATACCAAAGCTAAAGTACACGGATGATGGGAGGGACAAGGCAGGTACTTAAACGGAAGTTACCACTGCCTGTAAAAAACCCTTTCTCCCAAAAATAGCCTCCGAAGAAGCAAGGTATCAAATTTGTTAAATTTGAAAAGTATGAAGCGCAGACCAAGACTCTGTCTTGTAAATCTGTTCAACAGAAGCCACATTTAAAAAAGGCCCAAGTGAAAACCACAGCTGTAATCCCTTCAGGAGGCTGCTGTCCAGCAGTCTCATAAGCTAAATGAATTATGCTTTTTAACCAAAAAGACAGAGAGGCTGCTGAAGTCTTTTGACCTCTCCTCTGTCCAGAATAGACAACAAACAAGGTGAACGTTTGATGAAAACTGTAGTAGCTTGTAAGTAAAACTTTAAAGCACAAACCACGTCCAATATTGTGTAATAGACGTTCCTTCTTTGAGGAAGGATTAGGATACAAGCATGGAACAACTATCTCTTGAGTGATGTACTTGTTAGATACCACCTTAGGAAAAAACCCAGGTTGGTACGCAGGACTATCTTATCCGTACGAAGGACCAGATAAGGAGAATCACATTGTAACACAGATAACTTGGAGACTCTACGAGTCGAGGAATTAGCTACCCAAAAGGAACTTTCCAAGATAAAGATTGATATCTATGGAACAAAAAAGGTTCAAACGGAACTTCTTGAAGAACCTTAAGAATCAGGTTTAAGCTCCATGGCGGAGCAACAGTTTTAAACACAGGCTTGGATCTAACCAAAGCTTGACCAAATGCCTGAACGTCTAGAATACCTGCCAGACGCTTGTGCAAAAAAATAGACAGAGTAAAAATCTGTCCCCTTTTAAGGAATTAGCTGACAACCCTTTTCTCAAAAACATCTTGGAGAAAAGATAATATCCTGGGAATCCAGACTTTACTCCATGAGTAACCCTTGGATTCATAACAATCAGATATTTACACCATATCTATGTTCAATTTTCCTAGAGACAGGCTTTCATGTCTGTATTAAGGTATCAATGACTGACTCGGAGAAGCCATGCTTTGATAACATCAAGCGTTCAGTCTCCAGGCAGTCCATCTCAGATTGATTCTATTTAGATGGTTGAAAGGACCCTGAGGTAGAGGGACCTGTCTCAGAAGCAGAGACTGTGATGGAAAGGATGACATGTCCACCAGATCTGCATACCAGGTCCTGCGTGGCTACGCAGGCGCTGTCAAAAACACCAAAGCCCTCTCCTGCTTGGTCTTGACCTCCGGAGGAAATCCCACTCCCCCGGAAGAAAAGTCTGACGACTTAGAAAATCCACCTCCCAGTTCTCAACACCTGGGATATGGATAGCTGATAGACAAGAGTGAGTCTCTGTCCAGTGAATTATTGTAAGACTTCTAACATCGCTAGGGAACTTCTGTTCCCCCTTGATGGCTGATGTAAGCCACAGTCGTGTATATTGTCCGACTGAGTATGATGTACCTCAGAGTTGCTAACTGAGGCCAAGTCTGAAGAGCATGGAATATCACTCCCAGTTCCAGAATATTTATTAGAAGGAGGGTCTCCTCCTAAGTCCACTATCCCTGAGCCTTCAGGGAGTTCCAGACGGCATCCCAACCTAAAAGGCTGGCATCTATTGTAACAATTGTCCCATCTGACCTGCGGAAGGTCATACCCTTGGACAGATGGACCCGACATAGTCACCAGAGAAGAGAATCTCTGGTCTCTTGGTCCAGGTTTAACAGGGGGACAAATCTGTGTAATCCCCGTTCCTCTGACTGAGCATGCATAGTTGCAGCGGTCTGAAATGTAGACGTGCAAACGGTACTATGTCCCTTGCCGCTACCATTAAGCCGATTTCATTCATGTACTGAGCCACCGAAGGGCGCGGATGGGATGAAAAAAACACGGCAGAAATGTAGAAACTTTGACAACCTGGACTCCGTCAGGTAAATTTTCATTTATACAGAATCTATCAGAGTCCCTAGGAGGGAAACCCTTGAGATTGGGGATAGAGAACTCTTTCCTTGTTCACTTTCCACCCATGTGATCTCAGAAATGCCAGTACTACATCCGTATGAGACTGGGCAATTTGGATGTTTGACGCCTGTATCAGGATGTCATCTAAATAAGGGGCCACTTCTATGCCCCAACCGCCAAAGCGACCCCAGAACCTCCATAAAGATTCTTGGGGCTGTAGATATCCCAAAGGAAAGAGCTACAAACTGGTAATGCCTGTCTAGAAAGGCAAACCTGAAAAACGATGGTGATCTTTATGCATCACAATGTGAGGATAAGCATCCTTCAAATCCATTGTAGTCCTCTATTGACTCTCCTGGATCATAGTTAAGATGGTACGAATAGTTTCCATCTTAAATGACGGAATTCTGAGGAATTTGTTTAAGATCTTTAGATCCAAAATAGGTCTGAAGGTTCCCTCTCCTTGGGAACCACAAACAGATTTGAGTAAAAACTGTCCCTGTTCCTCTCTTGGAACTGGATGGATCTCGTACACAATGTAAGAATGCCTCCTTCTTTATCTGGTTTGCAGATAATTGTGAAAGGCGAAATCTCCCCTTTTTTGGGGGGGGAATCTTTGAAATCCAGAAGATATCTCTGGGATATAAATTCCAATGCCTAGGGATCCTGGGCATCTCTTGCCCACGCCTGGGCGAAGAATGAAAGTCTGCCCCCTATAGGATCCGTTACCGGATAGGGGTCCGTTCCTTCATGCTGCCTTAGAGGCAGCAGCAGGCTCCTTGGCCTGCTTATCTTTGTTCCAGGTCCGATTGTCTCCAGACCGCCTTGGACTGAGCAAAAATTCCCTCTTGTTTTGCCTTAGAGGAAGAGGATGCCACACCTGCCCTGAAGTTTTTAAAAGGCACGAAAATTAGACCTTTTTTTTTTTTTTTTTGGCCCTTGATTTGGACCTATCCTGAGGAAGGGCATGACCTTTTCCTCCAGTGATATAAGCAATAATCTCCTTCAAACCAGGCCCGAATAGGGTCTGCCCCTTGAAGGGAAGTTAAGTAGCTTATTTATTAAAGTCACGACAGCTGACCATGATATAAGCCATAGCGCTCTGCGCGCCAGTATAGTAAAAAACAGAATTCTTACCCGTTAGTCTAGTCAAATGAACAAGGCATCAGAAAACAAAGGAATTGGCTAGCATAAGCTTGTCAAATATATTCATCCAATGGAGTCGCTTAACTGTAAAGCCTCATCAAGAGACTCAACCCAGAACGCCGCAGCAGCAGTGACAGAAGCAATGTATGCAAGGGGCTGCAGGATAAAACCCTGTTGAATAAACATTTTTTATCCATTGGATCTAAAAAGCAAACTGTCCTCGTCAGAGGTAGTGGTACGCTTAGCTAGAGTAGAAACTCTTCTCTCCACCTTAGGAACTGTCTGCCAGAAGTCCTGTGTGGTGGTAACTATTAGAAAACATTCTTCTAAAAAATAGGAGGGGAAGAGAACGGCACACCTGGTCTATCCCATTCCTTATTAAAATTTTTTTAGTAAACCTCTTTAGGTATTGGAAAAACATCAGTACACACCGGCACTGCATATTATTTATCCAGTCTACACAATTTCTCTGGCCCTGCGATTGTACACATTCATTCAGAGCAGCCAAAGCCTCCCTGAGCAACAAGTGGAGGTTCTCAAGCATAAATTTTAAATGTAGAAATATCAGAATCAGGTTAAATCATCTTCCCTGAGTCAAAAAAAAAAAAAAAAAATCACCCACAGACTAAGCATATTGTGAGGTAGTATCATACATGGTTCTAAAAGCGTCTGTATGCTCTGTATCTACCCCCAGAGCTAACTGCTTTCCTTTAATTTCAGGTAGTCTGACTAATACTGCTGCCAGAATATTATTCACCACCTTTGCCATGTCTTGTAAAATAAACGCTATGAGCGCCCTTGATGTACTTGGCGCCATTTGAGCGTGAGTCCCTGAAGCGGGAGTCGAAGGGTCTGACACGTGGGGAGAGTTAGTCGGCATAACTTTCCCCTCGACAGAATCCCCTGGTAAAAGAAACGCTATGGGTGCCCTTGATGTACTTGGCGCCATTTGAGCGTGAGTCCCTAAAGCGGGAGTCAAAAGGTCTGACACGTGGGGAGAGTTAGTCGGCATAACTACCCCCACGACAGAATCCTCTGGTGATAATGTTTTTAAAGACAAAAAATTATCTTTATTGTTTAACATGAAATCAGTACATCTGGTACACATTCTAAGATGGGGTTCCACCATGGCTTTAAAACATAATGAACACAGAGCTTCCTCTATGTCAGACATGTTAGAACAGACTAATAATGAGACTAGTAAGCTTGGAAAACACTTTAAATCAAGTTAACAAGCAAATATATAAAACGTTACTGTGCCTTTAAGAGAAACAAAATTTGAAAAACAGTGAAAAAAAGGCAGTAAAACAAACGAAATTTTTACAGTACATGTAATAAGGTAACAGAGCATTGCACCCACTTGCAAATGGATGATTAACCCCTTAATGCAAAAAACAGATCAAAAAAACGACATAGACGTTTTTAAAAACAGACACAACAAACTGCCACAGCCAACAGTGGGAAGCTTCAGTTAACTGTTTCTATGCAAAATTTAAGCCAGCCATGTGGAAAAAACTTAGGCCCCAATAAGTTTTATCACCAAACATATGTTAAAAAAACTATTAAACATGCCAGCAAACGTTTTAAAACACATTTTTACAAGAGTATGTATCTCTATTAATAAGCCTGATACCAGTCGCTATCGCTGCATTTAAGGCTTTACTTACATTACTTCGGTATCAGCAGTATTTTCTTAGTCAATTCCATTCCTAGAAAAATATTTTACTGCACATACCTTATCTGCAGGAAAACCTGCACGCTTTTCCCCCTCTGAAGTACCTCACTCCTCAGAATGTGTGAGAACAGCAAATGGATCTTAGTTACGTCTGCTAAGATCATAGAAAAACGCAGGCAGATTCTTCTTCCAAATACTGCCTGAGATAAACAGCACACTCCGGTGCCATTTAAAAATAACAAACTTTTGATTGAAGAATAAACTAAGTAGAAAGCACCACAGACTCTCACGACCTCCTATCTATGTTGAGGCTTGCAAGAGAATGACTGAATTTGGCAGTTAGGGGAGGAGCTATATAGCAGCTTTGCTGTGGGTGGACTCTTGCAGCTTCCTGTTGGGAAGGAGAATATATTCCATAAGTAATGGATGATCCGTGGACTGGATACACTTAACAAGAGAAAGCCGGGCACCAAGTATGGGGCGATGAGCAGCGGACTGTTGTTAACTGACAGTCATCGATCTCGCTGCTATTCGGCTTTTTCACAGTTTTATTTGTACCCTGTCACTAAACACCGCCACTATACTAAACTGTTTAACCCCTATCCCGCCACTCCCGGACCCCACCGCAACTAAATAAAGTTATTAACCCCTATCCCGCTGCTCCCGGACCCCGCCACCACCTACATTATGTTCTTAACCCCTAATCTGCCGCCCCCTACACCACCGCCACCTACATTATGTTATTAACCCCTATCCCGCCGCTCCCAGACCCCGCCGCCACCTACATTATGTTCTTAACCCCTAATCTGCTGCCCCCTACACCGCCGCCACCTACATTATGTTATTAACCCCTATCCAGCCGCTCCCGGAGCCCACCGCATTTAAATAAAGTTATTAACCCCTAAACCGCCAGCCCCCCACATCGCCATAAACTAAATTAACCTATTAACCCCTAAACCTAACAACCCGCTAACTTTATATGAAATATTAACTCATCCATATCTTATAATAAATTTAAACTTACCTTTAGAATTAAATTAAACTATATTAAACTATTAATTAATCTACCCTAACTATTATACTACAATTACATTAAACTATATTAAACTATTTATTAATCTACCCTTACTATTATACTAAAATGACATTAAACTATATTCAACTAATAATTACTCTACCCTAACTGTTATACTAAAATTACATTAAGCTACAAATTAAATTAGCTATATTATATATTTAAAAACCTAACCCATCTCAAATAATTTAATTCTACAATTAAAAATTACAAAGTTACAAAAAACTAACAACTAAGTTACCAAAAAAATTAAACACTAAGTTACACAAAATAAAAAGGAAATTATCAAATATTTAAACTAATTACACCTAATCTAAGAGCCCTATGAAAATAAAAAAGCCCCCCCAAAATAAAAAAAAAACTAACCTACAATAAACTACAAATAGCCCTTTAAAGGGCCTTTTGCGGGGCATTGCCCCAAAGAAATCCGCTCTTTTACCTGTAAATAAAAATACAAATACCCCCCAACAGTAAAACCCACCACCCACACAACCAACCCCCCCCCCCAAATAAAAACCTAACTCAAAAAACCTAAGCTCCCCATTGCCCTGAAATGGGCATTTGGATGGTCATTGCCCTTAAAAGGGCTTTTAGCTCTATTGCAGCCCAAACCCTAATCTAAAACTAAAACCCACCCAATAAACCCTTAAAAAAAACCTAACACTAATCCCTGAAGATCCACTTACAGTTTTCAAGATCTGACATCCATCCTCAAAGAAGCCTGGAGAAGTCCTCATCGAAGCCGACAGAAGTCTTCATCCAAGCGGCCGAAGTCTTCACCCAGACAGCATCTTCTATCTTCATCCAGTGGAGCGGCTCCATCTTCAAGACATCCGACGCGGAGCATCCTCTTCGTTCGACGTCTTCTTGAACAATGAATGTTCCTTTAAATGATGTCATCCAAGATGGCGTCCCTTAGATTCCGATTGGCTGATAGAATTCTATCAGCCAATCGGAATTAAAGTTGAAAACATCCTATTGGCTGTTGCAATCAGCCAATAGGATTGAGCTTTCATCCTATTGGCTGATCCAATCAGCCAATAGAATGCAAGCTAAATCCTATTGGCTGATTGGATTAGCCAATAGGATTGAAGTTCAATCCTTTTGGCTGATTGCATCAGCCAATAGTTTTTTTTTCAACCTTAATTCCAATTGGCTGATAGAATTCTATCATCCAATCGGAATCTAAGGGACGCCATCTTGGATGACTTCACTTAAAGGAACCTTCATTCGTCGGGAATCGTCGGAAGAAGAGGATGCTCCGCGCCGGATGTCTTGAAGATGGACCCGCTCCGCGCCGGATGAATGAAGATAGAAGATGCCGTCTGGATGAAGACTTCTGCCTGTTTGGAGGACCACTTCTCCCGGCTTGGATGAAGACTTCTCCCGGCTTCGTTGACGATGGATGTCCGGTCTTCAAAACTGTAAGTGGATCTTCAGGGGTTAGTGTTAGGTTTTTTTAAGGGTAGATTTTAGTTTTAGATTAGGGTTTGGGCAGCAATAGAGCTAAATGCCCTTTTAAGGGCAATGCCCATCCAAATGCCCATTTCAGGGCAATGGGGAGCTTAGGTTTTTTGAGTTAGGTTTTTATTTGGGGGGGGTTGGTTGTGTGGGTGGTGGGTTTTACTGTTGGGGGGTACTTGTATTTTTTATTTACAGGTAAAAGAGATGATTTCTTTGGGGCAATGCCCTGCAAAAGGCCCCTTTAAGGGCTATTTGTAGTTTATTGTAGGTTAGGGTTTTTTTTTATTTTGGGGGGGCTTTTTTATTTTTATAGGGCTCTTAGATTAGGTGTAATTAGTTTAATTATTTGATAATTTCTTTTTTATTTTGTGTAATTTAGTGTTTGTTATTTTTTGTAACTTAGCTGTTAGTTTTTTGTAACTTTGTAATTTTTAATTGTAGATTTAAATTATTTGAGTAGGGTTAGGTGTTTAAATATATAATATATTTAATTTAATTTGTAGTTTAATGTAATTTAGTATAACAGTTAGGGTAGATTAATTATTAGTTGAATATAGTTTTTTTATTTTTTTTATTTTATTTATGACCAACAAAGGGTACAAAAACAATGTACATGTCATTATGCCACGCAGGGCAAGAAAAGAAAAGTTCTGCAACAACACAGCATTACAATATAGTTTGAGTATACAACATTAACATGAAATACGTGCTCCATTACCAAAATTCACTACATTTTAAACAGGTGAAATATCAGTATATGCATCTTGGATATAGTGTACACATAGTTATTCCGCACAGGACAAGCGTAGGTAAATATTCTAATATTGTATAATTACAGTGTGTTTTCAGTATAATAAACCAGAATTTGAAATGTGTCAAACAGATGATACTTGTCATATACATTTTATGTAACCTCATTGTTGGGTTTTTATAATTATGACAAAACAACAAAACACACAACAAAACAACAACAACAACAACAACAAAAAAACAAACAAAAAAAACGAGCAAAAAACAAACAAACCTAAAACTATAAACCTAAACTTAACAGATATAGCTCTTAAGATGTCTTTAGCCTATCAATACTGAAGTTCCGAGGCTGTCAAAAATAAGACAACAATGTTGTGGCACTATCAAATACAAACCAGACTAATTAAGGTATATAGCCTCTCTTTGTCAGATCCTGCTTTTGAAACTTTTATGAGTGGCCAGAAAAGGATATAAGTTATTAGATGTATGAGCCTCCTACTATACAACAATACAAATCTACCATTGGAAAGAATATCTACAATACAATACAATATAGGAGACGCTTACTATGAATTCTTGACCAAGTAAAGCCAAAAGGCAACCCCCTATAGTATACATTAAGAGTTCTAGTCATCCAAATAAGGCTTGACTGCCCAATGCCTGCGTACCTGTGCGTAAGAGGCATAAACCCAACACCACAAGACATTGACTAGATCCCTCATTATAAAGTGATACAGGGATGGTATATAAGGGGCACAATTTACAGTAGGGTATAGGAGGTTGGTACACATATTGTGTTGAGTAATAGTGAGAAATAATAATGTTCAGAGATTGACAGTATCTGTTAAAAATGGAAATAGTGTAAGGTGTATATATATGCACTCTCAACAATCTGTGAAAATTGTATAAGTTGCGTTATTATTTAAGGCATCTACAGATTATTTGCCTTATGCAAGATTCCACCATAGTGACAAGGAATCCATTTCAATTACTGGAGTTTAGCTCTAATAACAGGCATATGTCTGATTATTTAATCTGACTTTTTATACATACATGGATGTTGAGTTAGCATAAATAAATATTAGTATGACAAATGGGGTAAAATGAAGTCCCTCCAGGTAAAACAAGGAAGTTCCCTATGTTTTATTTAAACAATCAATACAATTTGAGCAATAAGACCAAGATGAAATATGTGACTTAACAATATTTGGTACATTAAATGTATAGGGTTTCAGAGGTCTTTTTTCCCCTCTTGTGTAACCTATGCACTGCATATACTCTCTGAGTTCTACATGGAATCTATTAAGAGGTACATTTATGGTCAGTATATCAGTTAACTAAGGTGTAAGTATAGAATAGTAGATATAAAATGGGCTTAGGCTATTGACATAGATACAAATAAGGAAATGGGTGTACAATCAATGCCTTAGGGTCACCAGGATATTAATGACACGCAGCCAAATGATACTGGGTCAAACATAGTTTCTTTATAAGGTCTAGCACCAAGTGGCTAACACACAATGGGCTTGGGGAGTTAGGACACAAAATGTGTTATGTAATGGTAAGGTATGATAACTGCCAGAAATTGACAATAGCAATTATTAATACATAGTGGAGTGCATATATCTTTGAATTTTAGGAAATTTGTGAGGGCAAAGTAAAATTTAAAGTGGATTCTCTGCTAACAAAAAGGCTGTGAGGTAGGGAGTAAGATTTCCTTATATATAAAACAAAACAGCAACAAAACTAATTAAAGACAGGCAAACACTGACATCTCACTGCTTGAGAGCATGCGCTTATAGACACCAAGCCTGTAACCTAATAAGCAAAATGTTTGTGCAACGGGGATTAAATGCAGACACATGACAATTACTCTGAGTTGGATTTCTCCGCAGTATAAGAGATAACATTGCTTAGTGCATGAAACCGGTTTTCCACAGAGATGAGTACCAGTAGTTGAGAAAGGTGACCGGCTCAGTTAGGTCAATAACACTTAACCAATGCCCCTCCAAAAACACAGATCCCACTGATGTACAAAGCAGCTTTTTTTTGCCAGAGGGGGAAAACTAAAGTGCACTCTTGCCGACCCCCGCAGTTGTTGCATAGGCACCATGTGTATAAAGAATCCTTCACAACATCCTTCCAGTCTGCAAGATGGGACACAGGCACTGACAAGTAGCGCTGCAAGCCAGGAAGATCAGAAACCAACACACCTGCCGCACAATGATCCTGCCGGTCCCCATATGTAAAGTAAGGCAGAGATTGCAAGCTGGAAAATGTCCCCGCTGTTTTCACGAGTCTAAAGGTATGGAAGACAACCTTCTCCTCAACACTTGTTGCAAGGTCCGCATATGGGTTAGGGGTTTCTGAGAGTATATCCCTGGCAGACTCTGGTAGGCATGAGCAGGGGGGGTTGCTCCAGTCAGCAACATCGATGTTACCCCTCTCGTCACCAAGGGACCTGGATTAGTGGAGTTATCTGCCTCCCGTAAGTACAATGTACTATTTAGAGCAAGGCCATGTGGACTGGCGATAAATCTCTGCGATCGTAGAGGTTGCTCTGCCAGCTTTAAGATTGCGCTCATCTCCGTGCAGGAAGAAAGGAGTTGATCTAACCTGGGCAGGAATATGTTTCTTATTTCAGCTAGAATATAGTTATCCGTGCATGGACCTTTAGTGCTTGGTATATCCATTGTAGTAGGTCAGGAGGTAGCCCCAAATAACTTGTATAACTATTAGGTTTGCACCGATACCATTTTTATAAGACCGAGTACAAGTACCGATACATTTTTTCAAATACTCACCGATACCAATTACCGATACTTCTTTTTTAATATCATGACAGTTTTCCAAGCACAATGCAGACTAATGAATTAAGATATCTTCTTTATAATTATGAACTGTAACTCAAAAGACATTTTGAAATAATAAAACAGTTTTATTTGTTGTCACAAAGTTCACAGAACATGTTTCTAAATAAAAAATATTACAATCAAATATATTAATAATGACAACAATAAATAACAGCTGCAGCAGCTGTGGTTGGAAAGTTACAATTTAAAGGGGTAATTACTGGATGCTATTTGGTTGTATGGTGCCTATATAACATCAATCTGACATTTGTATTTAATACAAAGTAATATAATTTAATTCTGGAAAAAATATTGGGAAAGGAGTGTCCCAGTAATCCCCTTTGAGAAAAATGGGGCATTTGAATTCTTCTGACTCAACAGAAAATAGGACTGGTCTTCATATTTTTCCAGGGCTGCTTTTTTTTCACAGTCCTCAGAGTACAGTATGTGTTGAACATACTTGTTCAAGATGAGAACTAGCAGTATAACAGGCAATCTAGCTATTTGAATATTTTTTAAAAGTTAGTGGCAAGTTCTTTTTAATGAACAGAAGCATCTCTCTGCATGTTCAGCTATAATTCTGTTTCTGCTATCAGTAAGGACGTTTGACGTTAAGCTGAACAGTCTTTCACTTTTCACACTACTGCATGGGGCAGAAATATATGTTTGGGCCATTTTAGCCAGAGCTGGAAATCTCAGTTTATTAACTGCCCAGTACTTCAGGGATTTGCCTGAACGAGGTGTATAGTAGCGGCTTTTGGAGCACTGCTCTGACGTACAATAATACAAATAACAGCAATTTGTATTGGCAGAACAGAAGTGAACAAGTTTTAGTTAAGTTTCCACTCCAGCTTAAATGAAATGGGAACATGCAGTTTGAAAAACGCCACAAGATGATGTATGGGTAGGACGTGGAGGTATCGGTTTAAGTATTGGTGCATTTGCACGAGTACAAGTACTCATACAAATACTTGGTATCGGCACCGATACCGATACTAGTATCGGTATTGGTGCAGCCCTAATAACTATATACGTGACGGCAGCAGACACGCCACCTTGCCAGAAGGCTTTCACAATTTTAATTGCTTCTCGGCGGCCAAGGGATGTTTTGCCTTGATCCAGGAGAGTTCCCGGGCACAGATATTGCCAAGGGATAGTAGGATGGCGAGATATATAGTCACTTTCTCCCGTAAGCTGTGCAGAGCCTCAGGATTCAGTGGCCATCTTAGAACGCCGCACACCGGAAGTCAGTTGAATATAGTTTAATGTAATTTTAGTATAATTAGGCTGACCATATTGCCGCTTTAAAAAGGGACACACATAAAAAATACATATGGCAGGGCTGTTTTCAGGGCTGTTTAAAGAAATGTTTTGTATAAGAACCCTGACATATGTATTTTTCATATGTGTTCCTTCTTAAAGCGGCAATATGGTCAGCCTAAGTATAATAGTTAGGGTAGGTTAATAAATAGTTTAATATAGTTTATTGTACAGGTAGCCCTCAGTTTACGCTTAGGTTCCAGAAGGAATGGTTGTAAATCGAAACTGTTGTAAATTGAAACACAGTTTATAATGTAAGTCAATAGGAAATGACGGAGATAGGTTCCAGGCCTCACTCAAAATTGTCATAAGTAACACCTAATACATTATTTTTAAAGCTTTGAAATGAAGACTTTAAATGCTAAACAGCATTATAAACCTAATAAAATAATCACACAACACAGACTTCACTTGCATTTTTCTGCAAACAGTTCTTTCTATGCATTCCAATCTGGACTGATTTATAGACAGGAAGATCTTGTTCCTTTGAAATCTGCTCGATAGCTCAGGTCTGGTTAAACTGATTAATTTCAGCTTGCTTGGCTTTGTTGCAACACAAGCGGACAGCTCCACCTACTGGCTATTTTAATAAATGCACTGCTTCTCAATGCTTTTCAATAGCAGTCACATGACTGAAAAAAAAGGTTGTTATTCTGAAATGGTGTAAATTGAACCGTTGTAAAACGAGGGCCACCTGTAATTGTAGTATAATAGTAAGGGTAGGTTAATTACTAGTTTAATATAGTTTAATTTAAATCTAAAGGTAAGTTTAAATTTATTATAAGATAGGGATGAGTTAATATTTAATATAAAGTTAGTAGGTTGTTAGGTTTAGGGGTTAATAGTTTAATTTAGTTTATGGCGATGTGGGGGGCTGGCGGTTTAGGGATTAATAGGTTTAGTAAGTGCTAGTGATGTGGGAGGCCAGGGGTTTAGGGGTTAATATATTAATTTAGTTGCAGTGGGCTCCGGGAGCAGCGGAATAGGGGTTAATAACTTTATGTAGGTGGCAGCGGTGTTGGGGCAGCAGATTAGGGGTTAATAAGTATAATGTAGGCGGCGGCGGTGTCAGGGCAGCAGATTAGGGGTTAATAAGTATAATGTAGGTGGCAGTGATGTCGGGGCAGCAGATTAGGGGTTAATAAGTATAATGTAGGTGGCAGCGGTGTCAGGGTAGCAGATTAGGGGTTAATAAGTAGTCTGGTGTATGAAGAGGCTTCCGACGGCCGGGGGAATCGCTGGAGCGGCTGTCAGGATTAAAAGGTAAGTATTTGAACAAAACAAGTGAAATGTAAAGTTTGATGAATTAAAGTGCCGCTGTTTTTAATAGGATTATTAAAAACCGGGTACTGATTCGTCAAACATTACCTTCACTTTAAGTCCCTGAAAGAAGAAAATTTACTAAAAGAAATAAATTAGAAAGTTGTTCAAAATTGCATGAATCATGAAATTGGTTTTATGTCCCTTTAAGGATACAAATATGTACCAGAAAAGAAATATTTAATGCAGAGTACAATACTTTGCAATTAACTTTCATTAACTAAAGTAACATAAAAATTGTAAAATGTATTATGGCATATTATTATTGCAATGTTGCTTGCATAAAATAACTGTGCTTAACACACACACAGTGAGGCAATGACAAACATATGTGTGTAGCCGCCAATCACCAGCTAGCACCAGTAGTGCATTGCTGCTTCTGATCTTACCTATGAATGCTCTTCAACAAAGGATACACAGAGAACTAAGTAAATGTGATAACAGAAATATATAGAAAAGTCTCCTAAAATTGAATGCTTTATCTGAAGAATGGTATTTTAATTTTTTCTTTGATGTCCCTTTTGAATTCAGACCTTGTGCAATGCAGAACTTAAAGGGAGAGTCAAGCAGTCAAGTCCAAAAAAACTTTCACGATTTAAATAAGGCATGTAATTTTAAACAACTTTCCAATTTACTTTTATCACCAATTTTGCTTTGTTCTCTTGGTATTCTTAGTTGAAAGCTAATCCTAGGAGGTTCATATGCTAATTTCTTAGACCTTGAAAACTGCCTCTAATCTGAATGCATTTTGACCACTAGAGGGCATTAGTTCAAGTGTTTCCTAAAGATAACATTGAGCTCATGCACGTGAAGTTACCTTGGAGTAAGCACAGATTGGCAAAAATGCAAGTCTGTCAAGAACTGAAATAAGGGGGCAGTCTGCAGAGGCTTAGATACAAGTTAATCAAAGAGGTAAAAAGTGTATTTCTATAACAGTGTTGGTTATGCAAAACTGGGGAATGGGTAATAAAGGGATTATCTTTCTTTTTTTCTTTATAAATAATTTTTATTGAAGTTGTGGGAAAGACATGTAAAAAATAAGATACAAGATTCATCCAAAAAACAAAAATGACATCAGAGTCAGGTGAACATTACTATCACAAATCATGTCTTAATGAGGTGTGAGAGAGGGTTTGGACTGAATAGGATGCAACTTCAGTTTATAATATGTCAAATGGCAAATATATTCCCCACAATGACAGAGAGGATATTCTTTGTTATCTAAACTAATGTGGTCAGAATGTGGGGAATTGGCTTTTGTTTTGGCCACTTCTGAGCCATAGCATATAGGGGGAGGGAGAGCTCAGCAGGCAAAAGCCGCTCGAAATGGAGGGGAGAGGGGAAGGAAGGAGGGACGGAGCCTGCTAGGCTAGACTTGTTAAGTAATAAAGGACGTGAGAGGCGGGCATATAGTATGAGTACAGAAGGTAGATAAAAGAGGACAAACAAAATATATCTAAAACATATTATAATTCAAGATTAGTGAAGGCTGAATACCAATTAGAGAAACTCCCTTGATAATATTTTCCTGAGGTACAATAGTTATAACTGTGGAGAATTCTAAGGTTGTATTGGCATGGGTATAGGCCTAATTACTGAATTGCTTGTCCCTGTTCTCATCCACTGTGAGCTGAACCTTGAGTGGTAGGGTCATAAAGATTGCTCAAGTTGTTGTGAAGAGTTCTAAATGGGCTGAAGAATAAAACCAATTATGACTGTAATAAATATCAGTAAATTATAACAATAAGGTCAAGAAACTCGTATGAATACAGAGTTAGGTACCCTAGTACGAAGAGTGTGTGGTCTATATCGTAGCTGCAGAAGGCACCGTTCGCTACTATTTAGTATAGGAATGTATTGTTTGAGCGTGGTTATAACCCTAATAGGGTTGGAGGTAGGAGAGGTTATTCTGTACAAATTTGAGGCATATAAACAAATGGGTCATAATAACAGACACTATAACATAACATTGTTAATACAAAACTTTGTTGTGAAAGATTAAAGATAATAGCAGATCTTTCACTTATTCAGACAACCTGAAAAAGAAACAGGAGTAAACATAAAACTGTATCCGAGAAGATAACCTGACATCCAAAAAAAAAGAAAAGAAAAAACAGTAACCAAAATACAGACATTGAAGTCTGGATAGAAAACATAATTTATGCTTACCTGATAAATGTATTTTTCTTGTAGTGTATCCAGTCCACGGATCATCCATTACTTATGGGATATTAACTCCTCCCCAACAGGAAGTGCAAGAGGATTCACCCAGCAGAGCTGCTATATAGCTCCTCCCCTAACTGCCATTACCAGTCATTCGACCGAAAAACATGCAGAGAAAGGAAAACCATAGGGTACAGTGGTGACTGTAGTTTAATTGAAAAATTACCTGCCTTAAAGTGACAGGGCGGGCCGTGGACTGGATACACTACAAGAGAAATAAATTTATCAGGTAAGCATAAATTATGTTTTCTCTTGTTAAGTGTATCCAGTCCACGGATCATCCATTACTTATGGGATACCAATACCAAAGCTAAAGTACACGGATGACGGGAGGGACAGGCAGGCTCTTTATACGGAAGGAACCACTGCCTGAAGAACCTTTCTCCCAAAAACAGCCTCCGAAGAAGCAAAAGTGTCAAATTTGTAAAATTTGGAAAAAGTATGAAGAGAAGACCAAGTTGCAGCCTTGCAAATCTGTTCAACAGAAGCCTCATTCTTAAAGGCCCAAGTGGAAGCCACAGCTCTAGTAGAATGTGCTGTAATTCTTTCAGGAGGCTGCTGTCCAGCAGTCTCATAGGCTAACCGTATTATGCTACGAAGCCAAAAGGAGAGAGAGGTAGCCGAAGCTTTTTGACCTCTCCTCTGACCAGAATAAACGACAAACAGGGAAGACGTTTGTCGAAAATCCTTAGTTGCCTGTAGATAAAATTTCAGGGCACGGACTACATCTAGATTGTGTAGCAGACGTTCCTTTTTCGAAGAAGGATTAGGACACAAAGATGGAACCACAATCTCTTGATTGATATTCCTGTTAGTGACCACCTTAGGTAGGAACCCAGGTTTAGTACGCAGAACTACCTTGTCTGAATGAAAAATCAGATAAGGAGAATCACAATGTAAGGCAGATAACTCAGAGACTCTTCGAGCCGAGGAAATCGCCATTAAAAACAGAACTTTCCAAGATAACAACTTGATATCAATGGAATGAAGGGGTTCAAACGGAACCCCCTGTAAAACATTAAGAACTAAGTTCAAACTCCATGGTGGAGCAACAGTTTTAAACACAGGCTTGATCCTAGCTAAAGCCTGACAAAAAGCTTGAACGTCCGGAACTTCTGACAGACGTTTGTGTAAAAGAATGGACAGAGCTGAAATCTGTCCCTTTAAGGAACTAGCGGATAAACCCTTTTCTAAACCTTCTTGTAGAAAAGACAATATCCTCGGAATCCTAACCTTACTCCATGAGTAACTCTTGGATTCGCACCAATATAAGTATTTGCGCCATATCTTATGGTAAATCTTTCTGGTAACAGGCTTCCTAGCCTGTATTAAGGTATCAATAACTGACTCAGAAAAACCACGTTTTGATAAAATCAAGCGTTCAATTTCCAAGCAGTCAGCTTCAGAGAAATTAGATTTTGATGTTTGAAGGGACCCTGGATCAGAAGGTCCTGTTTCAGAGGTAGCGACCAAGGTGGACAGGATGACATGTCCACTAGATCTGCATACCAAGTCCTGCGTGGCCATGCAGGCGCTATTAGAATCACTGATGCTCTCTCCTGTTTGATTCTGGCAATCAATCGAGGAAGCATCGGGAAGGGTGGAAACACATAAGCCATCCCGAAGGTCCAAGGTGCTGTCAAAGCATCTATCAGAACCGCTCCCGGATCCCTGGATCTGGACCCGTAACGAGGAAGCTTGGCGTTCTGTCGAGACGCCATGAGATCTATCTCTGGTTTGCCCCAACGTCGAAGTATTTGGGCAAAGACCTCCGGATGAAGTTCCCACTCCCCCGGATGAAAAGTCTGACGACTTAAGAAATCCGCCTCCCAGTTCTCCACTCCCGGGATGTGGATTGCTGACAGGTGGCAAGAGTGAGACTCTGCCCAGCGAATTATCTTTGATACTTCCATCATTGCTAGGGAGCTTCTTGTTCCTCCCTGATGGTTGATGTAAGTTACAGTCGTGATGTTGTCCGACTGAAACCTGATGAACCCCCGAGTTGTTAACTGGGGCCAAGCCAGAAGGGCATTGAGAACTGCTCTCAATTCCAGAATGTTTATTGGTAGGAGACTCTCCTCCTGATTCCATTGTCCCTGAGCCTTCAGAGAATTCCAGACAGCGCCCCAACCTAGTAGGCTGGCGTCTGTTGTTACAATTGTCCAGTCCGGCCTGCTGAATGGCATCCCCCTGGACAGATGTGGCCGAGAAAGCCACCATAGAAGAGAATTTCTGGTCTCTTGATCCAGATTCAGAGTAGGGGACAAGTCTGAGTAATCCCCATTCCACTGACTTAGCATGCACAATTGCAGCGGTCTGAGATGTAGACGTGCAAAGGGTACTATGTCCATTGCTGCTACCATTAAGCCGATCACCTCCATGCATTGAGCTACTGACGGGTGTTGAATGGAATGAAGGACACGGCATGCATTTTGAAGCTTTGTTAACCTGTCTTCTGTCAGGTAAATCTTCATTTCTACAGACTCTATAAGAGTCCCCAAGAAGGGAACTCTTGTGAGTGGAAAGAGAGAACTCTTCTTTTCGTTCACCTTCCATCCATGCGACCTTAGAAATGCCAGTACTAACTCTGTATGAGACTTGGCAGTTTGAAAGCTTGAAGCTTGTATCAGAATGCCGTCTAGGTACGGAGCTACCGCAATTCCTCGCGGTCTTAGTACCGCCAGAAGAGCACCCAGAACCTTTGTGAAGATTCTCGGAGCCGTAGCCAATCCGAATGGAAGAGCTACAAACTGGTAATGCCTGTCTAGAAAGGCAAACCTTAGATACCGGTAATGATCTTTGTGAATCGGTATGTGAAGGTAAGCATCCTTTAAATCCACTGTGGTCATGTACTGACCCTTTTGGATCATGGGTAAAATTGTCCGAATAGTTTCCATTTTGAACGATGGAACTCTTAGGAATTTGTTTAGGATCTTTAAATCCAAGATTGGCCTGAAAGTTCCCTCTTTTTTGGGAACCACAAACAGATTTGAGTAAAACCCTTGTCCTTGTTCTGACCGCGGAACCGGATGGATCACTCCCATTAATAAAAGATCTTGTACGCAGCGTAGAAACGCCTCTTTCTTTATTTGGTTTGTTGACAACCTTGACAGATGAAATCTCCCTCTTGGGGGAGAGAATTTGAAGTCTAGAAGGTATCCCTGAGATATGATCTCTAACGCCCAGGGATCCTGGACATCTCTTGCCCAAGCCTGGGCGAAGAGAGAAAGTCTGCCCCCCACTAGATCCGTTCCCGGATCGGGGGCCCTCGATTCATGCTGTCTTAGGGGCAGCAGCAGGTTTCCTGGCCTGCTTGCCCTTGTTCCAGGACTGGTTAGGTCTCCAGCCTTGTCTGTAGCGAGCAACAGCTCCTTCCTGTTTTGGTGCAGAGGAAGTTGATGCTGCTCCTGCTTTGAAATTACGAAAGGAACGAAAATTAGACTGTCTAGCCTTAGGTTTGGCTCTGTCTTGAGGCAGGGCATGGCCTTTACCTCCTGTAATGTCAGCGATAATTTCTTTCAACCCGGGCCCGAATAAGGTCTGCCCTTTGAAAGGTATATTAAGCAATTTAGATTTAGAAGTAACGTCAGCTGACCAGGATTTTAGCCACAGTGCTCTGCGTGCCTGAATGGCGAATCCGGAATTCTTAGCCGTAAGTTTAGTTAAATGTACTACGGCATCTGAAATAAATGAGTTAGCTAACTTAAGGGCTTTAAGCTTGTGTGTAATCTCATCTAATGGAGCTGATTCAAGTGTCTCTTCCAGAGACTCAAACCAAAATGCTGCTGCAGCCGTGACAGGCGCAATGCATGCAAGAGGTTGCAATATAAAACCTTGTTGAACAAACATTTTCTTAAGGTAACCCTCTAACTTTTTATCCATTGGATCTGAAAAGGCACAGCTATCCTCCACCGGGATAGTGGTACGCTTAGCTAAAGTAGAAACTGCTCCCTCCACCTTAGGGACCATTTGCCATAAGTCCCGTGTGGTGGCGTCTATTGGAAACATCTTTCTAAATATCGGAGGGGGTGAGAACGGCACACCGGGTCTATCCCACTCCTTAGTAACAATTTCAGTAAGTCTCTTAGGTATAGGAAAAACGTCAGTACTCGCCGGTACCGCAAAATATTTATCCAACCTACACATTTTCTCTGGTATTGCAACTGTGTTACAATCATTCAGAGCCGCTAACACCTCCCCTAGTAATACACGGAGGTTTTCCAGCTTAAATTTAAAATTTGAAATATCTGAATCCAGTTTGTTTGGATCAGAACCGTCACCCGCAGAATGAAGCTCTCCGTCCTCATGTTCTGCAAATTGTGACGCAGTGTCTGACATGGCCCTAATATTATCAGCGCACTCTGTTCTCACCCCAGAGTGATCACGCTTACCTCTTAGTTCTGGTAATTTAGCCAAAACTTCAGTCATAACAGTAGCCATATCCTGTAATGTGATTTGTAATGGCCGCCCAGATGTACTCGGCGCTACAATATCACGCACCTCCCGAGCGGGAGATGCAGGTACTGACACGTGAGACGAGTTAGTCGGCATAACTCTCCCCTCGTTGTTTGGTGAAATATGTTCAATTTGTACAGATTGACTTTTATTTAAAGTAGCATCAATACAGTTAGTACATAAATTTCTATTGGGCTCCACTTTGGCTTTAGCACATATAGCACAGATATCTTCCTCTGAATCAGACATGTTTAACACACTAGCAAATAAACTAGCAACTTGGAAATACTTTTCAAGTAATTTACTATAATATGAAAACGTACTGTGCCTATAAGAAGCACAGAAAAAGTTATGACAGTTGAAAATTAATAAACTGAAAAGTTATAGCATCAAATCTTTGTAAAAAACACAATTTTAGCAAAGGATTGCTCCCATTAGCAAAGGATAACTAACCCTGATAGCAGAAAAAAAAAAAAAAATACAGAAATAAACGTTTTTTTTTTATCACAGTCAACTACAATCTCACAGCTCTGCTGTGAGTGATTACCTCCCTCAAAACAAGTTTTGAAGACCCCTGAGTTCTGTAGAGATGAACCGGATCATGCAGGGAAGACAATAAACTTCTGACTGAATTTTTTGATGCGTAGCAAAAGCACCAAAAAAGGCCCCTCCCCCTCACACATAACAGTGAGAGAGATCAGTAAACTGTCATAAATTAAATAAAACGACTGCCAAGTGGAAAAAAATAGTGCCCAAAACATTTTTTCACCCAGTACCTCAGAAAATTAAACGATTTTACATGCCAGCAAAAAACGTTTAACATTAATAAATTGAGTGTTATTAAAAAGCCTGTTGCTAGTCCCTGCAAATTAGGCTAAAGTTTTATGCATACAGTATAATTCCAGTGAAGTGCCATTCCCCAGAATACTGAAGTGTAAAATATACATACATGACAGCCTGATACCAGTTGCTGCTACTGCATTTAAGGCTGAGTTTACATTATATCGGTATGGCAGAATTTTCTCATCAATTCCATTGTCAGAAAATAATAAGCTGCTACATACCTCTTTGCAGATTAATCTGCCCGCTGTCCCCTGATCTGAAGTTTACCTCTCCTCAGATGGCCGAGAAACAGCAATATGATCTTAACTACTCCGGCTAAAATCATAGAAAAACTCAGGTAGATTCTTCTTCAAATTCTACCAGAGAAGGAATAACACACTCCGGTGCTATTATAAAATAACAAACTTTTGATTGAAGGTATGAAACTAAGTATAATCACCACAGTCCTCTCACACATCCTATCTATTCGTTGGGTGCAAGAGAATGACTGGTAATGGAAGTTAGGGGAGGAGCTATATAGCAGCTCTGCTGGGTGAATCCTCTTGCACTTCCTGTTGGGGAGGAGTTAATATCCCATAAGTAATGGATGATCCGTGGACTGGATACACTTAACAAGAGAAACACAAGACCCAGTTGTATTGAAGTATATAGGAAAGTAAATAGTCCAAGTAAGGTCATCAGAGATTTCCAGATTCACTGCAGAGCAAAAGGAAGAGAATTAGGTGTCTCCTCTGGGGTAAGTGGTGGCTTTCTTTTTAGGGAGTGAAGTACGTCTCTTGGGAAGAGGCTGCCACTACGGGCAGCAGTGTTAAGTGTGTTGGAGATCACACTCGCTCTGTCGTTCCCATCTGGAAAGTGATGGAGGCCTAAGGATTGGAAGAGTTTCATCCCATGTTCTGGTGAAGTAATAACGTATGAGTAATCCTCAAAGTTGAAGTAAACCTTTACAGGGAAACCCCATCTGTATTTTTCATTATTCTGGAGTAAACACTGGGTGAACTGTTGAAATGAGAGTCTCTTGGATAGAGTATGTGGTGAGAGATCTGGAAAGGTTTTTATGTTGTGGTAAGGATCCTTTAAGTTCTTGTTGAGGAAGGAAGCTCTGAGGAGCTTTTCTTTGAAGGTGTAATAATGGAGTATAACGATGACATCCATGGGTGTTTCTGTGGCTGCATTTCTTGGATGGAGGGCTCTGTGTGCCCTATCAATAAGTGGGTCATGATCTTGAAGGGAGCCTAAGAGTTCTTTGAAAAGATCTAGTAGAAAACTGGGGAACTCTGTAGTGCTAATAGTTTCAGGAATACCCCGCAGTCTAATATTATTGCGGTGGGACCTATCTTCTAGGTCTGCCAATTTCGATTCTAGGGCTGATCTTTATTTTTAAACAACAAAAATTCTGGTGTTGACTGTCCCTTTAAAGCGCAAAAAGAAAAACCTCAGGTGGGTTAAAAACATAACTAAAGTCAGCTCAAAAGCACTAGTAGGACCTTGCTGGTGATTGGTGGCTATGCACTTATGCCTCTAGTTATATGCTCTCAAGATTTGTTTAACTAGGTACTGCATTGCTGCTCTGAAGCTGACTTCAACTATGTGTTTAACCCTTAGCAAATACATGCATATATATATATATACACACAAAACACGGAAGGAGACTGCACTCTCAGACCGGACTGGGTACACATCCCATGACCCTGCAATATGCACAGCCCTGGGTGCACAATAGCACTCTCAGGAAGCTGCACTGTCCACAGAGTCACACACAGTTAACCCCAAACAGATCTGGGTGCAAGGCTCATAGCAGGGAAAATTACAAAACAAATTAATACAGCACACAGAGAAAGTCCAGCACTCACTTACCAGCTCTAAGCTAAGATTAAAAGCAAAAATGGAATAGTTAGTTACCCGAGTCCCTAAACAGCCACACAATGCAAGCTCTCAATCCAACAAACTTGCATTGTGTGGCTGTTTAGGGACTCAGGTAACTAACTATTCCATTTTTGCTTTTAATCTTAGCTTAGAGCTGGTAAGTGAGTGCTGGACTTTGAAGTTGAAAACTTTCCCTGAAAAAATGTGAAATAAAATGTTTTATATTTTAATTTGAAACAAACATAGCACTATCAATTTTGTTTTTCTTAATGATGCACATTAACTGATAAATACTTCCTGGTAATGCATATTGGCTGATGGGTACTTACTGTTAACACTTATTGACAGGAGACCCCAAATATTTTCAAATCATTTGCAAACTCAGTAGAATATGGCTGAAAATATGTCACAAAAATTACACCTTTATATATATATTTATGAGCTTGTTGAAATTAAAAGGCAAAGATTTAAAACAACAAACTAATTCAATGCTTTGTCCTATCTGATCATCAGTATCTATTTCGCTGATTATGATCAATCCAAGCATTATGGCTGATTAGTTGTTATGAATGTTAGAATGTTAACAACTATTAGTGTGTTATAAAATCCTAGTCATTTTATTACTCAGATATAAACATCTACCAGACAGCAACATGTCTTTATTGAAATGTCAATATATTGCTGTCAACATGTGCGGTAGTGAAGCAATTAAATAGTGAGAAGGATCAGTAGGTTGCTACCAGAGAATGCAAATGCAAAAGTGCAAAGGTTCAGATCTGCATACTGAAGCAGGGAGGAGCTGTCATACTCTATAAAATAATCAATCATTAGATAAATGACATCACTTCATTTCTTATTCTTGTGGCTCCAGACCATGGCTGTTTCTGCAAAAGATATTTTGATTGGTGGCTTTCCAGCCTGATTTCCATTTAACCTTTTCATTGCCAAACATGTAAATGATGACATTTCAAAAAGAGCCTTGTTACCTCTTTTGCTTATTTTGCAAAATCTATGTCAACATCTATATAGGATACCCTTATTTTGGTCAACTTCTTGAGTTCACCTATTCCAAGCTAATATGTAATTATTGAAGATTGATTTGAACTGCTTCAACAATATCGAATCAGTCTGTAGTTGTTTTCATTTTGCACTGGCTGCTTATATTTTTTTTATCAGTATAGGTCTGGGAAAACCCCTGCAAATACCCTTAGAAAAGTCTTTATTTTACAGGCTTTTGCACGGCTATGCCATATAAGAGCCAGATTACGAGTGGCACGCTAACAGTTACAAGCGAGCAATGTCAGTTTTTCATGGCTGTTTGAGCGTGTTGGAAAG
The DNA here is from genome assembly GCF_027579735.1 of Bombina bombina. Classification (NCBI taxonomy): domain Eukaryota; kingdom Metazoa; phylum Chordata; class Amphibia; order Anura; family Bombinatoridae; genus Bombina; species Bombina bombina. The sequence continues at coordinate 965,275,371 of NC_069502.1, forward strand.
CGCACTCATATTACAAGTTCAAAGTAAATGGGTATGTGTGAGCACAATCGCGATTTATGCTAGAATGATTATTGCAACCTCAGAGCTCTGGTTAAAAATACATTACAAAGTACAGTTACACTCATAATAACACTATCTAATAAAAAAATATGGCATAAAAATATGGAATAAAAAAGTTTTAAGGGCTCAAAGATATGAGGTTTTGGGTGTTAGAAAATAAAAGGCAGGCAAAGGGCTTAAAGGGACAGTCTAGTCCAAAATAAACTTTCATGATTCAGATAGGGCATGTCATTTTAAACTATTTTCCAGTTTACTTTTATCACCAATTTTGCTTTGTTCTCTTGGTATTCTTAGTTAAAAGCTAAACCTAGTAGGTTCATATTCTAATTTCTAAACCCTTGAAGGCTGCCTCTTCCCTCAGGGTATTTTGACAGTTTTTCACCACTAGAGGGTGTTAGTTCATGTGTGTCATATAGATAACACTGTGCTCACACACATTGAGTTCCTATGAGCCAGCACTGATTGGCTAAAATGCATGTCTGTCAAAAGAACTGAAATAAGGGGGCAGTTTGCAGAGGCTTAGATACAAGGTAATCACAGAGGTAAAAATGTATATAACTGTGTTGGTTATGCAAAACTAGGGAATGGGTAATAAAGGGATTATCTATCTTTTAAAACAATGACAATTCTGGTGTAGACTGTCCCTTTAACATAAAGATACATACATATACATGTCTAAATATGTAAAATTTGTATTTATGTGTGTACATATGTATTTAAATATTAATATATTTTACAGACATATATAAACACATAAATACATATGTAGACACATATATTCATATATATAAGTGCATTAGAGCCCTTTGCAGTTAAGTAGATCAAAACACATAAAAACATATTTATTCAATATTTATATTTACTAAAGTGTTTAACTATGTATTAACTGTATATATTTCACATTCCAATGTTCTTTACATAGGGGAATATGTTCTATGTATTTTGTATTTTTAAATAGATATTCCTGCATATGTGTATATATATATATATATATATCTATACCTATATATAATTTTATATATATATATATACTCCGCAATAAAATAGCACTCACTTTAAACATGAAATACTTTTATTCTCCCTAACGTTTTGTGGTTGCCCCCGTCCTCAGACAGCTTAATAATGATAAACAGTGTTTAACTTACTTTTAAACCCTCCACCTTGTCAGATCTGCCTCCTCGCCGTAGCCGGTGGCGTCCCAGAAGTGACGTCACATCTTTCCGGCTTTCTGTATTCCGCCTGCGTGTAATGGTAGTCAATGGTTACCAGGACACCTCTCAGCTTCAGCATGTCAGGAGGCTATTACTGCGTGCTAGATTAAAAACAAAGTAACAAAGCTATTAATATATACATATAATACATACAAAAAACAATATTGAGGAAAGGGATATATATAGTGGTATATAATCATATGTCCAACTATGTGAATATTCAGATGTTACTCAGTGGGGCTAATCTCTTACTAAGTAACGGGAGGTATACCCTACTTCATATTTATCCAGTGGCTGATTTGGGGTTAAATATATGTGGAATATTCTCAGATGTTGGGTATGTCTCCTCTGTCATGATATGGGCAGACTAATTGGGCCAAGTTAGACTATAAAGGGGCCATAAGTGCCTGGGCATTTATGTATAAAGTGTGTATATATATATATATATATATATATATATATATATATATATATATATATATATACTTATATCTTAGACTAAGAGGTAGTCAGAAACATTATAGTGTCCCCTTATATGAAAAAAATCATATAAAGCAATGCCAATCTAGGCTAGTGTTCAGTCCTTTGGGGGTCAGGGTACCCAAGGTATATATCCATCTGGATTCAGTCTGAAGAAGCATTATAGCTCTTTCTCCTCCCCTATATGGAATAGGTACATGATCTATCATGGTATAGCAGAGGTCATTAACCTTATGGCTGGCTTCCATGAAGTGTCTGGCCACTGGTTGTTCGGATTCTTTCTTGTCCAACGCTGACCTAATAGCCGCTCGATGGTTGGCCATTCTTGTTCTGAGGCTATCAATTGTTTTCCCTACATAAAATTTTCCACATAGACAGTGCAACATGTAGACTATGTGTGTAATTGTACATGTGACTCTATGTTTGAGAAAATATTTTTTGTTTTGTACGGATGGTTGAAATATTTCCATATGGTCATTCCGTTGCATGTCGTACAGCCCAGGCATCTATAGCAACCTTTATTCTGTTGGAGCCATGTGCTACTAATGTAGCAGGGGCGTAGATCTGTGTGGATGAGATGGTCCCTAAGTGATTTTGCTCTACTGTAACCTATCCTGGGTGGTCTTTGGTTTTTAAAAGGTAAAGTACCATCTGTTTCCACTATTGGCCAAAACTTTCTGATGGTGTTTGCTACCTGTTCATCTCCAGGGGTATAGGTGAGTGTCATCGTCAGGGTGTCTTCTTTCTTTTCTGTTGTTTTATTACTGTCAAGTAATACCTGTTGATTATCCTCACTTATTTTTTGTGTTGGTATATCCCCTGGTACGGAATTGTTGTTCAAACTCTTCAAGTTTTTTGTCTCTATTGCTTATCTCTGTATTGTTCCTTATTACCCTCTTCATCTGTGACATTGGTAATGCCCTTTTTAGTGCTGGTGGATGACAGCTTCTGGCATGGAGTACTGAGTTCTTGTCTGTGCTCTTTCGGTAGAGTGTGGTCATCAGTTTTCCATTCTTCTTATATATCCTCAGATCCAGGAAGTCGATATGGGTCAAGCTTCTTTCCATTTTGAATTTCAAGTTATTGTTATCCCTGTTCAGTCTTTGGAGCCATATGTCCAGATCTTCTTCCGTGCCTGTCCAAAGTATGAACAGGTCATCTATGTAACATTGATATATTTTAATCCTGTTGTCCATGAATGCAGTAGTAGTTTTGTGTCTCAAAGTACGCCATATAAAGATTCGCATAGGCAGGGGCCACATTTGACCCCATGGCCATCCCTGCTATCTGCAGATAGTACTTTTGTTCATAGCGAAAATAGTTGAGTTCCAGGCACATGCATAGTAGTTCTAATATGACTTCTTCTGAGGGTCCTATGTATGGATATCATCTAAGTTGTCTACAGACAGCTCTCATGCCTTCCCCATGTGTGATTACTGTATATAGGCTAGTGACGTCCAGTGTCACTAGCCATATTTCCTCAGGTACTTCCATGTTGTTTAGTAGTTTGATCGTTGTGCTTGAGTCTAGTGTAAACGTCTCCATATTATAGACTAAAGGTTGGAGCAGCATGTCTAGATAGACCACAATGGGTTGCAGTATAGAGCCTATAGCTGATACTATTGGCCGTCCCGGTGGAAAATCCAAGATTTTGTGAATTTTGGGTACTGTGTACAGTACTGGTATTCCTGGGTGGTCCGTAGTTAGGTATCTCCAAAGTTCTTCGGATATGTCGTTTCCTTCTTTGGCTAGTTTTAGGACTGCATCTATTTCCTTTTTGAAGGTTGTATGTGGATTACCTGAGAGGGGTTTATAGGTTCTATCATCACTTAGTTGTTGTAATATTTCCCCACGTTAGTCCTTGTAATCCATAATGACCAGTGCACCCCCTTTATCTGCCTCACGGATTATGATGTTGCTATCTTCCTTCAATTTTTTTAGGGCTATCCAGTCTTCTTTATCAAAATTAGATCTTGTACGGCCAGTGGGGTTGCCTATTAGATCCTTAGTGATCATCCTAGTGAAGATCTTAATACTTGGATTGTTGCTGTTAGGGTCGAAGGTGCTCCTATTTATTAGCTTGTTGTATTCACCTTGTTGAGTTCCAAAGTGTTCCCTCAATCTTAAAATTCTTTCAAATTTTTTGGCATCCACATAATGTTGGAATTCATCCCGTCTAGGAGTAGGTACAAAAGAAAGGCCCTTATTTAAGACGCTTCTTTACATGGGGGTAAGTTGATGTTGGCTTAGGTTGACCCCTAGTTCCTCATGTATCTCTCCCTCCGGGGTGGACATGGGGGTCTTCTTATATCCCTCCTCCATAGTTGTACCCTCTTCCTACCCCGTTTTTTGATCGAGTAACAACTCCTTGATGTTGTTGTGACTGTAGGCCCTGGTTGATGCTGCTGTCCTCCGATTCTGAGCTGTTTCCTGAACTGTCAATGGTATTCAATGTCCTGGGCTTGTTGTATCTTTGTCTCCAGCCTCTGTTTTGTCTGTAGGTTCCTCAGGTGATTATCGCCATTTGTACACCAGTTTATCCTTATAGTCGTTGGTCACCATCTCTAATTTTCTGTTTTTAAATGTTATGTGCTCATCTTCATATGTTCTCATGTCACCCTTTATTTGCTTTAACCAATCCTTATCTTTATCCAGGTTTAGTTTCTCCAGATTAACCTGTTCCATTGCTTCTATTTCTTTCTTTGTGATTACTAATAATCTACTGGCTTCTTCTATTACTAATAGAATTAGATCTAGTAAGCACTTATTTAATATATTACACCACTTTATACAGAAGTCGGGGTTGTTTCTTCCTATTGTAGGTAGAGTTTTTATCCTGAAGCCCCTTGGTATGAATTTTCGTCTGTGGTATTCTGAGAGGCAGCCCCCATGGAGTGTATAGACCATGAATTTTCTTTTTAATTTAGACAATTTCTCAAATATATCTTTTGGACTTTATGTCACCTTTCTTTGTGGTATTGCTGCAAATCTGATTCTTGCAGCATCCGCCTCAGTAAAATAGAACTCATCTGCTCCTTTGATTTGTTCCATTTCATCACTTATTCCTGATTCCTCCATAGTGCCTATATATATATAATTGCAGTTTAACTCTGTAAATTTAAACCTGTCACCTGAGGAACGCTCATTCTACAGACAAAACAGAGGCTGGAGACAAAGATACAACAAGCCCAGAACATGGAATACCATCGACAGTTCAGGAACCAGCTCAGAATCGGAGGACAACAGCACCAACCAGGGCCTACAGTCACAACAACATCAAGGAGTTGTTACTCATTCAAAAAACGGGGTAGGAAGAGGGTACAACTGCGGATTGGGGGAGATACATGAGGAACTAGTGGTGAACCTAAGCCAGCATCAACTTAGTCGTGTAAAGAAGGGTCTTAAATAAGGGCCTCTCTTTGTACCTACTCCTAGACGGGATGAATTCCAACGTTATGTGGATGCTCAAAAATTTGGAAGAATTTTAAGATTGAGGGAACACTTTGGAACACAACAAGGTGAATATAGCAAGCTAAGAAATAGGAGCACTTTCTACCCTAATAGCAACAATCCAAGTATTACGATCTTCACTAGGATGATCACTAAGGATCTAATAGGCAACCCCACTGGCCGTACAAGATCTAATTTTGATAAAGAAGACTGGATAGCCCTAAATAAAAATTGAAGGAAGATAGCAACATCATAATCCGTGAGGCGTATAAAGGGGGTGCACTGGTCATCATGGATTACAAGGACTACTGTGGGGAAATGTTACAACAAGGTAATGTGAAAAAGTGTGCGCAAGAGAGCACCAAGCTACTCCAACCCTATAGTCCCTAACGTTTAGGAAAAACAGATAAATGTCAGAAACAATGTGTATGGAGAAGCGCTAAAGGTGCAACAGTGAATCACAAAAACAGATATATCAACTGGCTATGCCAAAGAATTTATTAAAACAATTTCGATAGAATACATAAATGTAAAGATAGATGTAAAAATCGGACGTCTCCGATATAGTATAAAACCACAAAAAATAAAATAAGTGCTGTTGCCACTAAGATAGATAAAGTCTCTGATATGGTGCTGTAATTGATGGTACAGGGGCCCCTCAAACACAAAGAAAGTCTCACCAAGCGAGATCCATATTAGGTTAAGATTAATATGTATTACCTTCCTCCCATGGGTGGTCTAAAGTTTGACCGGCTTGTAAACTTACACCTCCGTGAGGCGCGTATGTGGCTCGTGACGTCACCGAACAGGGGCGTTGTCTCCAGGCTAAGATCCTATTGGTCAGGATCGCCGAGCGTGAAGTATAGCGGCCGCTATATTGTAGAATTGAACAGGTCTCCGCTCTTAGTGCAGATATGCACGCACAATTAAACTTGTCATACAGCAACTTCGTAGGAACTTGGAGCTTACTTTAGTTCCAATTTCTTCTTGCTGTCTTGGGCTCTGTGTATTCGATATCAAAAAACTTTATCCGGAACAGTGTCATTCTCAGCACAGTCTTAATGCTCTTGTGTGGATATCATAAAACACAGGATAGCTGTGGCTTCTTATCATCAACGCGTTTCTCCCTCTTACAGGGCTTTTTCAAGATTGAGGGAACACTTTGGAACACAACAAGGTGAATACAGCAAGCTATGAAATAGGAGCACCTTCGACCCTAATAGCAACAATCCAAATATTAAGATCTTCACTAGGATGATCACTAAGGATCTAATAGGCAACCCCACTGGCCGTACAAGATCTAATTTTGATAAAGAAGACTGGATAGCCCTAAATAAAAATTGAAGGAAGATAGCAACATCATAATCCGTGAGGCGGATAAAGGGGGTGCACTGGTCATCATGGATTACAAGGACTACTGTGGGGAAATATTACAACAACTAAGTGATGATAGAACCTATAAACCCCTCTTTGGTAATCAAACTACAACCTTCAAAAAGGAAATAGACGCAGTCCTAAAACTAGCCAAAAAAGGAAACTATATATTCGTAGAACTTTGGAGATACCTAACTACGGACCACCCAAGAATACCAGTACGTACACGGTACCCAAAATTCACAAAAACTTGGATTTTCCACCAGGACGGCCAATAGTATCAGCTATAGGCTCTATACTGCAACCCATTGCGGTCTATCTAGACACGCTGCTCCAACCCTTAGTCTATAATATGGAGACTTTTACACTAGACTCAAGCACAACGATCAAACTACTAAACAACATGGAAGTACCTGAGGAAATATGGCTAGTGACACTGGACGTCACTAGCCTATATACAGTAATCCCACATGGGGAAGGCATGAGAGCTGTCTGTAGATAACTTAGACGATATCCATAGCACCCTCAGAAGAAGTCATATTAGAACTACTACGCATGTGCCTGGAACTCAACTATTTTCGCTATGAACAAAAGTACTATCTGCAAATAGCAGGGATGGCCATGGGGTCAAATGTGGCCCCTGCCTATGCGAATCTTTATATGGCGTACTTTGAGACACAAGGCACTACTGCATTCATGGACAACAGGATTAAAATATATCAACGTTACATAGATGACCTGTTCATACTTTGGACAGGCACGGAAGAAGATCTGGACATATGGCTCCAAGGACTGAACAGGGATAACAATAACTTGAAATTCAAAATGGAAAGAAACTTGACCCATATCGACTTCCTGGATCTGAGGATATATAAGAAGAATGGAAAACTGATGACCGCACTCTACCGAAAGAGCACAGACAAGAACTCACTACTCCATGCCAGAAGCTGTCATCTTCCAGCACTAAAAAGGGCATTACCAATGTCACAGATGAAGAGGGTAATAAAGAACAATACGGAGAAAAGCAATAGAGACAAACAACTTGAAGAGTTGGAACAACAATTCCGTACCAGAGGATATACCAACACAATACTGAAAGAAAGTCACAACAAAATAAGTGAGGATAATCAACAGGTATTACTTGACAGTAATAAAACAACAGAAAAGAAAGAAGACACCCTGACGATGACACGCACCTATACCCCTGGAGATGAACAGGTAGCAAACACCATCAGAAAGTTTTGGCCAATAGTGGAAACAGATGATACTTTACCTTTTAGAAACCAAAGACCACCCAGGATAGGTTACAGAAGAGCAAAATCCCTTAGGGACCATCTCATCCACACAGATCCACGCCCCTGCTACACTAGTGGCACATGGCTCCAACAGAATAAAGGTTGCTATAGATGCCTAGGCTGTACAACATGCAATGGAATGACCACAGGGAAATATTTCAACCATCCGTATAAAAACAAAAAATATTTTCTCAAACATACAGTCACCTGTACAACTACACACATAGTCTACATGTTGCACCGTCCATGTGGAAAATTTTACGTAGGGAAAACAATTGATAGCCTCAGAACAAGAATGGCCAACCATCGAGCAGCTATTAGGTCAGCGTTGGACAAGAAAGAATCCGAACAATCAGTAGCCAGACACTTCATGGAGGCCGGCTATAAGGTCAATGACCTCTGCTATACCATGATAGATCATGTACCTATTCCATATAGGGGAGGAGAAAGAGCTAAAATGCTTCTTCAGACTGAATCCAGATGGATATATACCTTGGGTACCCTGACCCCCAAAGGACTGAACACTAGCCTAGATTGGCATTGCTTTATATGATTTTATTCATATAAGGGGACACTATAATGTTTCTGACTACCTCTTAGTCTAAGACATAAGTATATATATATATATATATATATATATATATATACATAAAGGCCCAGGCACTTATGACCCCTTTATAGTCTAACTTGGCACAATTAGTCTGCCCATATCATGACAGAGGAGACATACCCAAAATCTGAGAATATTCCACATATATTTAACCCCAAATCAGCCACTGGATAAATATGAAGTAGGGTATACCTGCCGTTACTTAGTAAGAGATTAGCCCCACTGAGTAACATCTGAATATTCACATAGTTGTACATATGATTATATACCACTATATATATCCCTTTCATCAACAGTGTTTTTTGTATGTATTATGTATATATTAATAGTTTTGTTACTTTGTTTTTAATCTAGCACGCAGTGATAGCTTCTAGACATGCTGAAGCTGAGAGGCGTCCTGGTAACCATTGACTACCATTACACGCAGGTGGAATACAGAACGCCAGAAAGACGTGACATCACTTCCGGGACGCCAACGGCTATGGTGAGGAGGCAGATCTGACAAGGTGGAGGGTTTAAAAGTAAGTTAAACACTGTTTGTCATTATTAAGCTGTCTGAGGACGGGAGCCACCCCCGAAACGTTACGGAGAATAAAAGTATTTAATGTTTAACCCCTTAATGACCACAGCACTTTTCCATTTTCTGTCCGTTTGGGACCAAGGCTATTTTTACATTTTTGCGGTGTTTGTGTTTAGCTGTAATTTTCTTCTTACTCATTTACTGTACCCACACATATTATATACCGTTTTTCTCGCCACTAAATGGACTTTCTAAAGATACCATTATTTTCATCATATCTTATGATTTACTATAAAAAAAATATAAAATATGAGGAAAAATTGAAAAAAACACACTTTTTCTAACTTTGACCCCCAAAATCTGTTACATATCTACAACCACCAAAAAACACCCATGCTAAATAGTTTCACAATTTTGTCCTGAGTTTAGAAATACCCAATGTTTACATGTTCTTTGCTTTTTTTGCAAGTTATAGGGCCATAAATACAAGTAGCACTTTGCTATTTCCAAACCACTTTTTTCCAAAATTAGCGCTAGTTACATTAGAACACTAATATCTTTCAGGAATCCCTGAATATCCCTTGACATGTATATATTTTTTTTTAGTAGACATCCCAAAGTATTGATCTAGGACAATTTTGGTATATTTCATACCACCATTTCACCGCCAAATGCGATCAAATACATAAAATCGTTCACTTTTTCACAAATTTTTTCACAAACTTTTGGTTTCTCACTGAAATTATTTACAAACAACTTGTGCAATTATGGCATAAATGGTTGTAAATTCTTCTCTGGGATCCCCTTTGTTCAGAAATAGCAGACATATATGGCTTTGGCGTTGCTTTTTGGTAATTAGAAGGCCGCTAAATGCCACTGCGCACCACAAGTGTATTATGCCCAGCAGTTAAGGGGTTAATTAGGGAGCTTTTAGGGAGCTTGTAGGGTTAATTTTAGCTTTAGTGTAGTATAGTAGACAACCCCAAGTATTGATCTAGGCACATTTTGGTATATTTCATGCCACCATTTCACCGCCAAATGCGATCAAATTGAAAAAAAAGTTAAATTTTTCACAATTTTAGGTTTCTCACTGAAATAATTTACAAACAGCTTGTGCAATTATGGCACAAATGGTTGTAAATACTTGTCTGGGATCCCCTTTGTTCAGAAATAGCAGACATATATGACTTTGGCGTTGCTTTCTGGTAATTAGAAGGCCGCTAAATCCTGCTGCGCCTCACACGTGTATTATGGCTAGCAGTGAAGGGGTTAATTAGGGAGTTTGTAGGGAGCTTGCAGGGTTAATTTTAGCTTTAGTGTAGAGATCAGCCTCCCACCTGACACATCCCACCCCCTGATCCCTCCCAAACAGCTCCCTTCCCTCCCCCACCCCACAATTGTCCCCGCCATCTTAAGTACTGGCAGAAAGTCTGCCAGTACTAAAATAAAAGGGTTTTTAAAAAAAAAAAAAATTTTTTTTTTAGCATATTTACATATGCTAGGGTGTAGGATCCCCCCCTTAGCCCCCAACCTCCCTGATCCCCCCCAAAACCGCTCTCTAACCCTCCCCTCTGCCTCATTGGGGGCCATCTTGGGTACTGGCAGCTGTCTGCCAGTACCCAGTTTGCAAAAAAAAGTGCTTTTTTTATTTTTGTTTGGCTTTTTTCTGTAGTGTAGCTTCCCCCCCCCCACACAGACAAACCCCCACCACCTTGCTGATCTTTTTTTTTAAAAAAATATTTAGACATTTAAACATTTAAACATTTTTTATTAATAAATTTTCTGTAGTGTAGCGGTTCCCACCCGCTCCCTCCCCGTGCACGCGCCCGCCCCCGCCCTCCCGTGCACGCGCGCGCGTCTGTGCGCGCCCCCGCTCATCCCCGCCCACGATCCCGCCCCCCCTGCACATAACCAGGGCCATCGATGGCCGCCACCCGCCTCCCGGTCCGGCTCCCACCCACCAACGCAGGGAGCCACCGATCTCCGGTGCAGAGAGGGCCATAGAGTGGCTCTCTCTGCACCGGATGGCTTAAAAAGGTTATTGCAGGATGCCTCCATATCGAGGCATCACTGCAATAACCGGAAAGCAGCTGGAAGCGAGCAGGATCGCTTCCAGCTGCTTTCCACACCGAGGACGTGCAGGGTACGTTCTCAGGCATTAACTGTCTTTTTTTTGAGGACGTACCCTGCACGTCCTCGGTCGTTAAGGGGTTAAAGACCCAGTGAGTGCTACCTTATTGCGGAGTGTATGGAATGTCATTGTATGCACCCTTGGGAAGAAATACAAAGGCTGCCTTGACTGCAGCAAGGAGGCTAGAAGTGCTACATCCTTTCAAACATTTGGATATATAAACAGGTGGCCCTCATTTTACAACAGTTCAATTTACACCGTTTCAGAATAACAACCTTTTTTTCCAGTCATGTGACTGCTATTGAAAAGCATTGAGAAGCAGTGCATTTATTAAAATAGCCAGTAGGTGGAGCTGTCCGCTTGTGTTGCAGCAAAGCCAAGCAAGCTGAAATTAGTCAGTTTAACCAGACCTGAGCTATCGAGCAGATTTCAAAGGAACAAGATCTTCCTGTCTATAAATCAGTCCAGATTGGAATGCATAGAAAGAACTGTTTGTAGAAAAATGCAAGTGAAGTCTGTGTTGTGTGATTATTTTATTAGGTTTATAATGCTGTTTAGCAAATGTTTTGTTCATTTAACTTAGTTTAATTATATATTCTGTGTTGTGTGATTATTTTATTAGGTTTATAATGCTGTTTAGCATTTAAAGTCTTCATTTCAAAGCTTTAAAAATAATGTATTATGTGTTACTTATGCCAATTTTGAGAGGGGCCTGGAACCTATCTCCCTCACTTCCCATTGACTTACATTATAAACAGGGTTTCAATTTACAACGGTTTCGATTTACAACCATTCCTTCTGGAACCTAACCCTTGCGTAAACTGAGGACTACCTGTATATATATATATATGTGTGTAGATATATATTTTACCAAAAAAACATATATATATATATATATATATATATATATATATATATATATATATATATATATATATGTGTATTTATGAATAAATAGTCTGCTATGTGAAGCACATTGTAATGTGAAATATTCATATTTTCATGTAGGGTTAGCACACTTGAGAAAATGCAATTGGTTTACGCACGAGTAAGGGTGTTCGTTTTTTTTTTACCAACTTTTCACACTCCATTGACTTCTATGGGGGAATACGCTAACACGGTCATAATATTCTAACTTCCGCTTTTTGCACGCGTTGGGTTAGTGCTCAAGCAAAAACCTTTTACTTTCAACTTGTAATATGAGCGCTACCCGATAAATAGCGCATTACTTGTAATCTGGCCCTAAATGTATATTCCAGATTGTTCCAGGCAGATGACTGCTAAATTGCAAAATCTTGCATACAAAAGAACTGTGTAAAGCTGCCATGTTGGCAAAATTTGCAGGATTTTCCTATTTTAGAGCAATTCACAGGTTAACAGCCCTTAAAATCCCTGGTTGAGTTCCCAGTCGCCTCTGTTTAGCAATGCCTTAATTGCAATTTCCAATCCAGGTCTCTTGTCCCTTTATGTGAGGATGAATAGCACATTTTTCACAAGGAAAGTGCAGGAATAGCAGTCAAAATGAATACAAGTTCACAATTAGAGGCCTATTTATCAATCCGTCAACCACAAATACGCTGGAATTCTGCAGCGTACTTGTGGCGAGCCTGATTCGCCTTATTTATCAAAGCCTACAGACCGGCAAAAGTTGAAATTTGTGACGTAACATATGATCCGCCGGTCTCAGTCCGACACAGATCAATGCTTACGTCATTACAGATGTTCTGAATACAAATTCGGCACTCTCTGACTACTTTTGCGATTTATCAAATATCTAATAGGTATGCTCGCTACTATTCTAGCCCAGCGTACCTGCTTTTCAATCCGCTGCCCTGGAGGCCACGGATGCCATAGGAATCAATGGGAGTCTGAAAGCAGCGAAAGCTTATGTTCGCTGCTGCCCGATATCCCATTGATTTCTATGCTAGAATAAAAGTTATGTTTACACCTAACTCCCTAACATAAGCCCCGAGTCTAAACACCCCTAATCTGCTGCCCCGACATCGCTGCCACCTACATAATGTTATTAACCCCTATCCCGCCGCTCCCGGACATCGCTGCAACTAATTAAAGTTATTAACCCCTATCCTGCTACTTCCGGACCCCGCCGCCACCTATATAATGTTATTAACCCCTATCCCGCTGCTCCCAGACCCCACTGCAACTAAATAAAGTTATTAACCCATAAACCCCTGGCTTCCCACATCACTACCACTTCCTATAAATACATTTAAAATTACCTGTAGATTTAAATTAAACTATATTAAACTATTAATTAACCTACCCTAACTATTATACTACAATTACATTAAACTATATTAAACTATTAATTGATCTACCCTAACTATTATACTAAAATTACATTAAACTATATTAAACTATTAATTAACCTACCCTTACTATTATACTAAAAATTCATTAAGCTTCCAATTAAATTAACTATATTACATTTCTAAAAACCTAACCCTACTCAAATAATTTAAATCTTCTATTAAAAGTTACAAAAAAGTAACAACTAAGTTACACAAAATAACAAACACTAAGTTACAAAAAAAATAAACACTAAGTTACACACAAAAAAAAATAATTATCAAATATTTAAACTAATTACACCTAATCTAAGAGCCCTATGAAAATAAAAAAGTCCCCCCAAAATAAAAAAAACCCCTAGCCTACAATAAACTACCAATGGCCCTTAGAATGCGAGCTCGATCCAATCAGCCAATAGGATGAAAGCTTAATCCTATTGGCTGATTGCAACAGCCAATAGGATTTTTTCAACCTTTATTCCGATTGGCTGATAGAATTCTATCAGCCAATTGGAATCTAAGGGACCCCATCTTGGATGACGTCATTAAAAGGAAACTTCATTGTTCCAGAAGACGTTGATTGCTCCGCGCCAGATGTCTTGAAGATGGAGCCGCTCCGTGCCGGATGAATGAAGATAGAAGATGCCATCTGGATGAAGACTTCTGACAGCTTGGATGAAGACTTCGGCCCGCTTGGATGAAGACTTCTGCCGGCTTCGCTGAGGACTTCTGCCGCTTCGTTGAGGATGGATGTCGGGTCTTCAAAAACTGTAAGTGGATCTTCGGGGGTTAATGTTAGGTTTTTTTTAAGGGTTTATTGGGTGGGTTTTAATTTTAGATTAGGGACTTTGAGCAGCAAAAGAGATAAATGCCATTTTAAGGGCAATGCCCATCCAAATGCCTTTTCAGGGCAATGGGGAGCTAAGTTTTTTTAGATAGAATTTTATTTAGGGGGGTTGGTTGCGTGGGTGGTGGGTTTTACTATTGGAGGGTTTATTTGTATTTTTATTTACCGGTAAAAGAGCTGATTTATTTGGGGCAATGCCCTGCAAAAGGCCCTTTTAAGGGCCATTGGCAGTTTAGATTAGGCTAGGGTTTTTTTATTTTAGGGGGGCTTTTTATTTTCATAGGGCTATTAGATTAGGTGTAATTAGTTTAAATATTTGATAATTTATTTTTTATTTTGTGTTACTTAGTGTTTATTTTTTTTGTAACTTAGTGTTTGTTATTTTGCGTAACTTAGTTGTTAGTTTTTTGTAACTTTGGTATTTTTAATAGTAGATTTAAATTATTTGAGTAGGGTTAGGTGTTTAACTATATAATATACGGTAGTTAATTTAATTTGTAGTTTAATGTAATTTTAGTATAACAGTTAGGGTAGATTAATTAGTAGTTTAATATAGTTTAATTTAATTCTAAAGGTAAGTTTAAATATATTATAAGATAGGGATGATGTAATTTTAATATAAAGTTAGCGGGTTGTTAGGTTTAGGGGTTAATAGGTTAATTTAGTTTATGGCGATGTGAGGGGCTGGCGGTTTAGGGGTTAATAGGTTTAGTAAGTGGTAGTGATGTGGGAGGCCAGGGGTTTAGGAGTTTTATTTAGTTGTGGCAGGGTACGGGAGCAGCGGGGTAGGGGTTAATAACTTTATTTAGTTGCGGCGGGGTCCGGGAGCGGCGGGATAGGGGTTAAACATTTTAGTATAATGGCGGTGCTTAGTGACAGATATAAAGAAAGCTGGGAAAAAGCGGAATAGCAGCGAGATCGATGACTGCTAGTTAACAACAGTCCGCTGCTCATCGCCCCGTACTTGGTGCGCGGCTTTTTTTTTTTTTTTTTTTAAAGTAAGCTTTATTGAAGTGTAAATATTCAAATACAGCAAGTTGTTATAACATAAAGATATTGCAAACAAAGATCAGTTTACATCTGTAGGCAAGTTAAATAAAATTAGAAATAACAAAGAGGGCGCCACATAGCGTGATATTGTAGAAGAATAGCCAAAATGGAAGAATAATGTAAAGGCTTACCAGAGGTAATGGCACCGTATTGTAACCGGTGCTGACATGCAGGCTAACACTTTCAGTGGCTAGCACACTGGGTGGTATCCGGCAAGCTGTGCACAGGTGCTATTCAGCGTTTCTTTGATTGGCGTCTGTGCGGCTGAAACTTGAGACACTGCGGTGGAGCAGATACTCTACCTTATCCAGTGAGGCTCAAAGGGAGAACCAAAGTAAAAACAAATGGACAACTTCCGTATGTTTAAAATCAGTGAATTTTAATCCATAAAAACTGCTACGCGTTTCTAGACCATAAACCGGTCTTTTCCTCAGGCATACAAACAATGGAACATCCACCGCAGTGTCTCAAGTTTCAGCCGCACAGACGCCAATCAAAGAAACGCTGAATAGCACCTGTGCACAGCTTGCCGGATACCACCCAGTGTGCTAGCCACTGAAAGTGTTAGCCTGCATGTCAGCACCGGTTACAATACGGTGCCATTACCTCTGGTAAGCCTTTACATTATTCTTCCATTTTGGCTATTCTTCTACAATATCACGCTATGTGGCGCCCTCTTTGTTATTTCTAATTTCCAGACACCTTTCACCTGAAGTCCAGAGGAGCTTTGCCGCCAGCATATTTTGACTGTATCAAAAGACACAGCACCGTTTTCTTCATTTGGACTAATACGGTTTGTCCACAGACATTACTCACTCACACTTGTTATTATCAACATATCAACTTGTCAGCGCACCCCACTTACGGTTCCCTTAGGGGCTCCTTTCTTTGATTAAGTTAAATAAAACACTTCTTACAGATAAAGACTCCCGCGTCCCGACAAATGACGGGAGTGAGAGTTAAAGGGACAGTATACTGTAAAATAGTTTTTCCCTTAATGTGTTTACAATTGCTTTTTTACCAACTGCAGAGTAAAAAATGTATGAAAATTAGCTTTTTAAGGCTTATTTGTGCATATTAAAGCTCTGATTATGTGTTTTGAAGCCACAACCTAATACAATGGGTTGAGCTTGTAGGTATAATCCGATCTCATTACTGTATCACATTGTGCAAATATACCTGCTTCTTTATCTTATAACTGTCCTTAAAACAATCACCAGTACTTTGAGAGAACAATGGAAAATCAACATTTTATTACCTTATCTCTGCTTTATCACACTGGGAGTGTAATTTCTTCTGCTGGCTGTGTTTACAAAGCTTATCTATAGCTGGTACGCGCGGCCACAAACTTTCAGAATAGGTGGGGATACCAGATGCTAAATCAACAATTTCAAATGCCAATATAAGGGTAAAGGAGCTACTTGTAAACAATTTAATACATTTTTGAGTAAACTGTCCCTTTAACAAGCTTGAATTCTTTTTACAATTTTAAGATATTCATATAATACCACAGTATTTAGAGTATTTTAAATAGAAGAGAAAGAGGTGACCGGATAGCAAGGGGAAAGAGGAGGAGGAGCTGGATTAGCTAAATCAAAAAGAGAAAAAAAAAAAAAAAAAAAGGAAAACGGGGGGGGAGGGGGAAGGGAAGGGAATGCCACTCATGATTCCAATTATATTGTACCGTGCCAGATTGCCAGCATGAGCTCATACTTATCTAATTTGTGGTTTTTAAAGTAGTAGTATCTCTCCAAAAGCAGAATGTCTTCTACTTGTGAGTACCACTCTTCCAGAGTGGGAGGGTCCTGCCTTTTCCATTTCCTAGGAATCAGCTTCTTAGCGCTAGTAATCATGATTAACAATAGGGCGAGGTGCACCTGACTTTGCGTTTTAGGAAGCGTCAGGAATAATAATAATTCCGGTGTGTTTGGGACTGGGAGGTGAAGTATGTCTGACATCTTATTTAGAACCTCCGACCAAAAGGTGTTAAAATTGGGCATGACCACCGAATGTGCAGAAGGGAGCCACTTTCACTGCAGCCCCTCCAACACATATGACTAGCCGCTGGGAATATCTTATGGAGTCTTACTGGTGTCAGATACCACCTGCTCAGGAGCTTAATATGGTGTTCTTGGATAGTGGAGGAGACTGAAGATTTCTTAACCAGGTTAAATGCCCTCAACCATGGCTCCACCTCGTTATCTAATCCCAAATCCTCATTCCAGCGTATAGTGTATGTCGGAAGTGTGTCAGTTCCTTGTAAAGCAGCTATCTTGTATAGGAGGGAGATTAGGTGTCTTGTCTGGGTATCTCCCACACAGAGTTTCTCAAAAGGGGTAAGTGATCTACCAAGTTCTTGTTTATGTTTATGGCTAGAAATTAAGTGTATGAGTTGATTGTAGTGTAACCAGGAGGAAAAAATCTTGGGTTGGAAGTCCCCCAGTGAGGTCTGCGGGGCCACCTTCCCATTGTCCACCACCCCAAAGACCGAGCCTTCTCTTAGTTTATAAGGTGTGATTTTCCGGTATCCCACTTTATGATATGGAATCTCAGGATTTTCAAGAATTGGCGTTAGTGGGGAGTGCCGAGATGAGATGTGAGTTGTGGTCGCTATAGTCGAGTCCCAATTATTAAGTGTTTCTTCAAGTAAGTGATATTTGTTAATTATGCTGGGACGCTGTGTAGATGGCAGCCATGCAAGTGTGCTCACATTGTGTATTTTAAGAATTTGCCTGTCCAAGGCTATCCATGCTTTATGCTTTGGATTTTGTGCCCATTCGACTATCCTTTGTAGGCCTATGGCCCTTTTGTAAAGAGAAATGTCTGGTAAGCCAAGTCCCCCTCTCTCTCTAGGGAGGTACATGGTGCGCCTCGGGATTCTAGGTTTAGTATTAGCCCATATATATTGTTCTATGAGTTTCTGCAGCTGAGTGATGTATCCTCTAGGTAGAGTAATAGGTAATGTCTGGAAGAGGTATAGGATTCGAGGTAAGATATTCATTTTAATAACTCCTATCCTGCCTAGCCAAGAAACGTATTTATTTTTCCAGGAGGAGAGATCGGCAGCTATATCGTTTTTGAGAGGGATATAATTGTATTTGAATAGATCTGAGGGGTTAGATGTTAAAAAAATTCCAAGGTATTTTAATTTGTTCGTAGCTACGGTGATCTTGTATGAATGTTGTAGGGTTTGTATTATTCTAGGGGAAGTGTTAATATTTAAAAGTTCAGATTTACTTAGATTGAGGGAGAAGTTAGATGCTTTACCATATTCTCTGAGTTCATCTAAGAGTACAGGGAGAGATTCGGAAACATTCGTTAAGGTATATAAAACGTCGTCTGCATAAAGCGCTTGTTTATGCTCAGAGTCCCTTACTTTTATACAAAACAACAGGGTAGGTATAAGATACAACGCTCAAATCTCAAATGCTGTTCCCAAAAGGTAAGTGTACCTCCTAACATCAAACCAAAATAGAAAAAGAACAAGGGGATATGGGAACGCGCTGTACAAAACAGCATATGAGAGGTAAAGAACTATATAAGGA
The DNA here is from genome assembly GCF_027579735.1 of Bombina bombina. Taxonomy (NCBI): domain Eukaryota; kingdom Metazoa; phylum Chordata; class Amphibia; order Anura; family Bombinatoridae; genus Bombina; species Bombina bombina. The sequence goes on from NC_069502.1 coordinate 965,294,253, forward strand.
ATGTGGATTACACAAGAGTATAATAAAAAAAGTTTATATTTGTTTATAATTGTATTACAATAAGCGATGCCGGCTTCTGTTACAAAGTAAAATAGTACAATTAAAATAGGATAAGAATCAACATAAAATATAAAACATCAGTGTGTAGTGCTGTAAGTAACTATAAAAATAATATGTTGCAAAGTAACCAAATGTTAAAATTTAAACAGAGTCAATGTTACCGTCCTTTCACAATCAGGCCAGTGATTAGAGTGTCTGATCCAGCTGTTTATATGAATGACTTGGAAAATTCCCTCTGCGTTGTTTTTAAAACAGCGAAAAACTTGCAAGAATCTTCTGGCTTGTATCCAATGACTGTGAGTTAAATTTCAAAGACACATTCACAGCTGTATTTGCGGGATGTCCCGTGCTGTGGACCGGTTCCGGTCAGGAGGTCAAAGTGAAGTAAAAATGAATCAGACTGCTTTTAACAAATGTGGGTCATGGGTGGGAATTACGCATATAGAGTCAGTTCATATATTAAAGAGGCTCAATGCACCGCACCTACCGCATATGTAAGTCAAGCAGTTGTATTGCAAGTAAAGTTTGTAACAGTGTCCATATTATTCAGATTCCAGTGCTGGACAGAAGAAAGTAGATCATGGGTATGATAGTATTTCCAGGAAAAAACAACTCTGTGAATTAGAGTTGGTCTCAACCACCTTACCTACTACTTAATTTCACAAATTATGAGCAAATTTCTACGCGTTTCAGCCTAGTCAGGCCTTTATCAAGATGCTCATTATGGTCTTTCATGAATTTAAATACACTGTGGTTCTCTGTGATTGGATCAGAGAGGGTCATGGGATTAGATGAGAGAAAGTCATGTGATTAGATGAGAGAAAGTCATATGACTGGGTTTTACCATGATTTTTCACAGTTTAATCAACATTCGTTATATGTTTATAAATACCTCAACATTTTGTTCTATTTTGATGAATGTTAGAACTAATGAGGATTGGAGTAAAAGCATTTAGATTGTGCAGTAGATCTATATACCAGAGATAATACAAAAAATTGTACATGAAATATTTCCATGAAAGATTATGGAAAAATATGAAATATATATATATATATATATATATATATATATATATATATATATATAAATATATATATATATATATAAAAAACCACTAGCAGTACGTATTTGCAACAAAAAACTTTTTTAGTAGTGATTAAGTCGTGAGTATGGTTAACTCTAAAAAATATTGAAGTGAAATACTATAGAAATATGATAATATCAAAAACACATCCTTATTTGGAAGACATATCTTTTTTTGAGAAACATATCCTTTTTTGAAAGATATATCTTTTTTTGAAAGACATATCTTTTTTTGAAAAACTTATCTTTTTTTGAAAAACTTATCTTTTTTTGAAAAACTTATCTTTTTTTGAAAAACATGTCGTTTTTTGAAAAACATGTAGTTTTTTGAAAGACATATCTTTTTTTGAAAGACATATCTTTTTTTTGGAAGACATATCTTTTTTTGAAAAACATGTCGTTTTTTGAAAAACATCGTTTTTTGAAAACATATCTTTTTTGAAAAACATATCTTTTTTTGAAAGACATATCGTTTTTTGAAAGACATTTCGTTTTTTTGAAAGACATATCTTTTTTTGAAAGTCAGATCTTTTTTAGGAGTTACATCTTTTTTTGATTGTTAAATCTTTTTTTGAAAGGCATGTCATTTATTAAGGTACTTTGAAGTCTAGATTATAAAATTGAGGTCTAATTCAGAATTAAGGCCATACGGGTGAAGACTTTTATAGTTGTATATAAATTCCGCTTCTTTCTTGGTGAGGAGTGTGTTCATATTTCCTCCTCTATTGCCTAAATTCATCTTTTTAATTCCCCAGAATTTAAAATGTTTCAGGTTACTAGAATGTTTCTCTTTAAAATGTGCATAAAGATTAGTGTCAACAGATTCGTGTTCAATTTTTAATATGTGTTCACGTATTCTGTCTTTTAACATTCTGCTCGTTTGTCCGAAGTAAAATAATTTACAAGAGCAATAGATAATGTTTTTGTCTGTACATCTAATCAGTTCTCTAATTTTAGTGAACTGGCCCGTCGTAGTGGACTTAATTTCTTTTATTTTTGAGCTATATTTGCAGGACTTGCATGAATTGCACGGGTAGAAACCAACAAGTGCTTCACCTTCGAGATCTCTATCATTTTTTGTTTTATTCTTTTTGAATTCGCTAGGTGAAAGCCAATTCTTTAGATTTTTTGTTTTTTTAAAGATAACATCCGGACAGTTTTTTAATCTGTGACCTAGAACTTGGTCTTGTTTTAGGAGATACCAGTGTTTTTTAAGTATCTTTTTTATCTCTGAATGTTGTACACTATAGTTAGTGATAAAAGGTATGAATAGATTGTCTAGGTTATTCTCCTCTAAGTTGTGCTTTTTAAGAGGATTTCTTTTTTCTTTGTTTTTTGTGATCAAAAGTGATTCTCTGTCTATATTGGCAACTTCTTTCTGTGTCCTCTCTATTAGTCTAGGGTCATATCCTTTTTCAATGAATCTGGTACTGAGGATTTCTGATTGTGATTTATAGGTATCTAAGGAGGAACAGTTCTTTTTTACCCTCATGAACTGACTTTTAGGGATGTTTAGTTTCAACTGAGCCAGGTGACAACTTTCAAAGTGGACATAATTGTTGGCATCAATGTCTTTGAAGTAAGTTTGGGTATGTACCTGGTTATTAAAATTAGAAATTAAGTCCACTACGACGGGTCAGTTCACTAAAATTAGAGAACTGATTAGATGTACAGACAAAAACATTATCTATTGCATTCAATGCTCTTGTAAATTATTTTACTTCGGACAAACGAGCAGAATGTTAAAAGACAGAATACGTGAACACATATTAAAAATTGAACACGAATCTGTTGACACTAATCTTTATGCACATTTTAAAGAGAAACATTCTAGTAACCTGAAACATTTTAAATTCTGGGGAATTAAAAAGATGAATTTAGGCAATAGAGGAGGAAATATGAACACACTCCTCACCAAGTAAGAAGCGGAATTTATATACAACTATAAAAGTCTTCACCCGTATGGCCTTAATTCGGAAATAGACCTCAATTTTATAATCTAGACTTCAAAGTACCTTAATAAATGACATGCCTTTCAAAAAAAGATTTAACAATCAAAAAAAGATGTAACTCCTAAAAAAGATCTGACTTTCAAAAAAAGATATGTCTTTCAAAAAAACGAAATGTCTTTCAAAAAACGATATGTCTTTCAAAAAAAGATATGTTTTTCAAAAAAGATATGTTTTCAAAAAACGATGTTTTTCAAAAAACGACATGTCTTTCAAAAAACGATATGTCTTTCAAAAAACGATGTTTTTCAAAAAACGACATGTTTTTCCAAAAAAGATACGTTTTTTAAAAAAAGATAAGTTTTGCAAAAAAAGATAAGTTTTTCAAAAAAAGATATGTCTTCCAAAAAAAGATATGTCTTTCAAAAAACGACATGTCTTTCAAAAAACGACATGTCTTTCAAAAAATATGTTTTTCAAAAAACGACATGTTTTTCAAAAAAAGATAAGTTTTTCAAAAAAAGATATGTCTTTCAAAAAAAGATATGTCTTTCAAAAAAGGATATGTTTCTCAAAAAAAGATATGTCTTCCAAATAAGGATGTGTTTTTGATATTATCATATTTCTATAGTATTTCACTTCAATATTTTTTAGAGTTAACCATACTCACGACTTAATCACCACTAAAAACGTTTTTTGTTGCAAATACGTACTGCTAGTGGTTTTTTATATATATATATATATATATATATATATATATATATATATATATATATATATATTTATTTATTTTTTTTTCATATTTTTCCATAATCTTTCATGGAAATATTTCATGTACAATTTTTTGTATTATCTCTGGTATATAGATCTACTGCACAATCTAAATGCTTTTACTCCAATCCTCATTAGTTCTAACATTCATCAAAATAGAACAAAATGTTGAGGTATTTATAAACATATAACGAATGTTGATTAAACTGTGAAAAATCATGGTAAAACCCAGTCATATGACTTTCTCTCATCTAATCACATGACTTTCTCTCATCTAATCCCATGACCCTCTCTGATCCAATCAGAGAGAACCACAGTGTATTTAAATTCATGAAAGACCATAATGAGCATCTTGATAAAGGCCTGACTAGGCTGAAACGCGTAGAAATTTGCTCATAACTTGTGAAATTAAGTAGTAGGTAAGGTGGTTGAGACCAACTCTAATTCACAGAGTTGTTTTTTTCCTGGAAATACCATCATACCCATGATCTACTTTCTTCTGTCCAGCACTGGAATCTGAATAATATGGACACTGTTACAAACTTTACTTGCAATACAACTGCTTGACTTACATATGCGGTAGGTGCGGTGCATTAAGCCTCTTTAATATATGAATTGACTCTATATGCGTAATTCCCACCCATGACCCACATTTGTTAAAAGCAGTCTGATTCATTTTTACTTCACTTTGACCTCCTGACCAGAACCGGTCCACAGCACGGGACATCCCGCAAATACGGCTGTGAATGTGTCTTTGAAATTTAACTCACAGTCATTGGATGCAAGCCAGAAGATTCTTGCAAGTTTTTCGCTGTTTTAAAAATAACGCAGAGGGAATTTTCCAAGTCATTCATATAAACAGCTGGATCAGACACTCTAATCACTGGCCTGATTGTGAAAGGACGGTAACATTGACTCTGTTTAAATTTTAACATTTTGTTACTTTGCAACATATTATTTTTATAGTTACTTACAGCACTACACACTGATGTTTTATATTTTATGTTGATTCTTATCCTATTTTAATTGTACTATTTTACTTTGTAACAGATGCCGGCATCGCTTATTGTAATACAATTATAAACAAATATAAACTTTTTTATTATACTCTTGTGTAATCCACATTCCTTATATAGTTCTTTACTTCTCATATGCTGTTTTGTACAGCGCGTTCCCATATCCCCTTGTTCCCTTACTTTTATACCCCTGATTTGCTGATTAAGTCGCACCTTATGAGCCAGGACCTCTATAGACAAGGCAAAGAGAAGGGGAGACAGGGGGCAACCCTGTCTAGTACCATTTCTGATGTTGAAAAATTCCGATAAGGTCCCATTAATTCTTATTTTAGCGTTAGGGTTTGAATAAAGTGCCATAACTGAGTGTACAAAGGCCCGACCGAAACCCAACCTCTCCAGAACCCGACGCAAGAAGACCCAACTCACCCTATCAAAGGCCTTCTCTGCATCTGTAGCGAAGAGCGCTAATGGGAGGCCTGAGACTCTGGCATGGTTGATTAATTGTGAGACCTTGATAGTGTTGTCCCTGGCCTCACGACCAGGGACAAATCCAACCTGGTCATTACAGATCAAATCTGGTAGGAATTTGTTAAGTCTAGTTGCCAGAATTTTTGCAAAGAGCTTCATGTCAGAGTTGATCAGGGAAATAGGCCGAAAATGACCCGGAGAGTCTGGTGTTTTTCCAGGCTTAGGGATCACCATTATGTGCGCCTCTAGGAGGACCCTGGACAAAGAGGGATCCTCCCGAAGGCCATTAAACAGGTTAAGGATCGGGTCTGCTAGGATCTCTTTGTATTTTTTGTAATAGGTTGAAGAAAATCCGTCGGGGCCTGGGCTCTTACCCCCTGGGCTATTTTTAATGGCGTCAAAAAGTTCCTCTACCGTTATTGGGGAGTCTAGAAATTCTGAGTCTTCCCGCGACAGGGAGGGGAGGTCGACATTGCTCAGATATGAACTAACAAAGGTTTCATGTTGTTGATTGCTGGTCACCTGGGCTGTGTCTGGGGAGTGATCCTGTATGTTATATAAAGAGTGGTAGTACCTGTGGAACTCCTTAGCTATTTGGTCGCTACTATAAAGTAAACGATTATCTGTGGATTTTAGGGAGAATATGTGGGAACGGAGCTGTTTTTTTTAATGGTTCTAGCCAGGACTCGGCCTGGTTGATTACCCCCTTCATAATAATGCTGCTTCAGATGAAGTGCAATCTTTTGGTGGGATTCCGTCATATGTTTTTGGAATTCAATTCTTACCTCCCTCAATTGAGTTATAGTGTCGGGGCACGAGGGATCTTTTTTATGTTTGGCTTCTAAAGTGCCAATCCTGGTTTGTATATCAAGGTATTTAGCTCTAAGTTGTTTATTAAGAAATGCCTTGTGTTTGATCAATGCACCCCTTATAACACTCTTGTGTGCCTCCCAGATAGTAGCATGTGAGGAGGAAGGGTATGTATTTATCTCAAAGTACTCCCGCATGATTTTGAGTATGTCATTGAATATTATGGGATTATCTAATATGGTTTCGTCCAGTCGCCATGTTTTTTGTGTCACAGGGATATCTGGCCATAAAATTGAGCAAGAAACAGGGGCATGGTCTGACCATGTGATATGGTCAATAACACTGTGATGTGTTATCGAGAGCCCGCAGGAGTCTGTGTAAATGTAGTCAATCCTGGAGTAACTGTTATGTGGGGTGGAATAAAAGGAATAGTCTCTGGAAGTTGGGTGTAGAGTCCGCCATACATCATGTAGTGTTAGTTTTGTGAGTACGTCATTAACCTGATTAATCGTGGATGTGGGGGTACAGGAGGTCCCTCTCGAGGTGTCAACTAAGGGGTCAACTGCAATGTTAAAATCTCCAGCTAGGTATGTGATTCCTCTGGAATGTTCCAAAAGGAGGTCAGAGACCCGATTGAAGAATGTCTCCTGGCCTTGATTGGGGGAATATATGGAGGCCAGAGTGATGTAATGTCCATAGAGGGTACCCACAAGAATCACGTAACGCCCATCTGGGTCTCTCTCAATATGTGTCATGATAAATGGAACTGTTTTGTGAAAGACAATACCCACACCTCCTTTTTTGTTTGGGCCCGAGGCGAAATAAGCTATCGGGAACTGAGGGTTGTACCACTTAGGTTCTTTACCCTTTCTATAGTGAGTTTCTTGTAGCAAGATTATATGACTCTGTGACTTATTCAATTCTCTAAATGCAATGGAGCGTTTTCCTGGGTTGTTCAGGCCCTTTGCGTTAATAGTAGTGAGATTAAATGAGTGGTCAGAAAACCTTTTAGATTTGTATGGCATGGTCATGGTTACGGATTCACTTTCTATTACTACTACGGGGGAGAGGGAAGGGGAGAGAGAAAAAAAAAAAAAAAGAGGGAATTGGACAAGGGTAAAGAGTTAAAGAGATATGAGGGTCACCAGAATGGGAAAGTGCGTGAGAGAGAGAGAAGAAGAGAAGTTCAGAACAGTAAAATAAATACAAGGGAAAAGAAAAAAAACAAACAATATAGCAGTGTCTGGAATAAGCAAGTAAACCAAGACACTCTCTGGTATAACAATATAAATAAAATCTTGTAAAACAAAGAGAACACTAAGTTAGGGGATAAGCCCCTTTACTGACGTAAGTTATAATTATTCTTAAGCATACATTTAGCATATTCTACTATGAGTGCAGTTTAGCCTAGACAGCCTCATATAAGGTTCGTATGGGTTAGATATTTTCCTCAGATCAAGCCAAAAAAAAACAAAAACAATTTAAGGTACCAAGCGTATCCTGCATAGAGGGGTTCTAGATTGCTAGTGAGAGCTACTTGTATTAAAATATAGGCGATGGTGTCCAGACCCATATCCAGAATGCTTAATGGTGAGGAAGACTATAAGGTATAGTTCCTAAAACCACCGCTAGCAGCTTACGGCCACTCGATGTAGGTCAGTGCAAACAATAATAAACTATTGGGTAACCTAGAGCAAGTGGGCCCAACCTTACATAATACATTCTACATTAGGTAAACATTAAGTTATGATATATAAATTTAGGACAGGACGAGAGGGTGAAGGAAAAAAAATATACACAGATTAGTCATATTCCAACATTTCAACTTATGAAGATCATATTAGTTTGCCAGGCTTGTATAATACAACTAGATTCTGGCAATAGATAACTAATAACCTTCTAGGTCAGATGGTTCGAAGCTAAAATGGGGTCTTGTAACCTGTAAAGGGATATACACATTAAGCAAAGAAAAATCCTTATAAGTGTCTAGAATAAACACCAGTCCTTGGCTCTATATAGCTGTGGTCAGGACCAATATAGGGGAAGTAAGCGCCAGTTTAGACCAGTGGTGGCCGAGCAGTAAGTCCCAAGGTGAAACATGTGTCAAAGAATTTGCGAAAAACAAAAGGCAAAAAACAGAACAAAACAAGGGATAATCAAATACTAGAACAATAGCACTGATAAGTCATGTCATGTAGTTACAATGCCTTACTAACACTTAAAGAGAACAGGAGTAACTTTGAACACAGTTTTTAACATAAGTGTATAGATAGAAGCAGTCTCTTTCACATTGGGCCAAAGAGAAGACTGTGCAGGGGCTCAAAAAGTCTACTAGTACATTACCCAACTGATTCAGCTTCTGGATGATCCCTTGAAGGCCGAGTGGATAGAGGCGGTCTACCCAGCCAGAGAACCACTGGGAGAAGGGACCTGAATTTCCAAGTTCTCTAAGAAAACCTTATAGTCCATCCGGAAGATAGATGTTTTGTTATTGCTAGTGGCGACGATTGAAACAAGGAACCCCCATCTGTAGGGGACCTTGTGGGTTCTCAGGATAGAAGTGATGTGTCCCAGGTCCCTCCGTTTTTGTCACAGGGGACAAATCGGAGAAAACCTGAATTTCTTCTCCCGCATGGGTAATAGATTGTTTCTTGCGGGCATGTTGGAGGATTTCTTCCTTATCTTTGAAACTTAGGAAACGCACAATTATGTCTCTCGGGGGTGCCTTGTTTGGCGGCTTGGGCCTAAGAGCCCTATGTGCCCTTTCTATGGGAATTTCAGGGGATGACGGTGAGTCCTTAATAATTCAAAATAGTGCTTGTAGGTAACCCTCCAGGTTCTGCGGTGTAATGGTCTCAGATACTCCACGGAACCTCAGGTTGTTCCTGCGACCCCGATTATCAATATCCTCAAGTTTATCATTGAGGTATTGCAAATTGTCAGCATGGTTTTGTATGTCAGAGGTATGCTGTTGTACTGAGATGGCATTTTCATGTGAGGACTTTTCTATATTCAATACTCTAGATTCCAACACAGAGAAATCCTTTCTAAGCTCCCCAAAAAGGCTCCTCATTTCTTTGAACACTCCTTGTATGTCCTCTTTGGATGATAAGTGGTGAATATCGTCTATTGTGACAAATTGGGGGTGAGTGTCAGTAGTATTTGGTATGGTAGGGCTAGGGGTGTTCTGAGAAATCTCCATGTCTCCTCCAGTTGTTTCTCTGGCTGACTCCAAGGGCTTAAGATAATGGCTCATAGGTTTGGAGGCAGCAATTTTATCAGCCTTATTAGCTCTTTTATTAGGCATGCCCCCTTAGCTGAGCAAATAGCTGTGAATAAGCAAAAATTAATCCTGCCTTTTGGCCCTGCAATTCTGGTCTGAGCAGATGGTAGAAATAGAGATTGTTCCCAGCCTGCTAGTTGACTGTAGAAAAAACAGTTAGTTATTTCACTGTTGGTGCCTTTTGCAAGAATATTAGAGTGGGCCCCGGTCAAAGGTTTGCTTATTGTGAGAGTCCAGAAATAGCTAGCTTATAAGGCCCCTCTTGCTCAGCCTAATAGTAGCCCTTATATCCCTTTAAATATGTTGGTGGCCTTTATAAAATTGGGCAACGCTGTCTCTCATTAGGGTGATGGGCTGTATCCGATGGGGCATGTGAGTATAGGCTATAAGCCGTAATCGTGTGTGTCCCACCGGCCTGCCAACAACCTCTTGCAGTGTGTTAGTCGGTGAACAGGCTTACCATGTGATGTTCCTCCTCTGAAAATCCTGTCGGGTGACAGGGCAGTTGCGCTCGCGAGGACGCTGCAGTGTTTGGGGATCGCAGCTCCTGATCCGGATCACGCTGAGGGTAAGCGTGTAAAGACCTGCTCCCCAGGCCTTCACCTTTCTTGTCAAGGAGTCCTCGTATTGCGGCGATGAGGCTATGATGCGAGCAGAGGAGCGGTCTCTCCCTTTAAAGTATTTGCCGCTCAGGGGGGGGCAAGCTGTTACCGGGCTTGGTGTAACTCCTCCGGGTGGGTAGATGTATGCCTCCTCACTGCTTTAGCCCTTGCTTGTAAATGAGGTAAGGCCTCCACGTGGGTAAGCCCCGCTATAGATCGGTCCGTTTTGCTGCAAATGTAATGGCACAATCCTGGATACTAGACAGCAGGCACATCTAGTCATGAAGGCTAAATCCAGCACATTATAGGTTGTAGTGAGAGAGCATCTATGCTAAAGAAATAGCAGTTTTATCAGTAACGGTGGCAGGAGCCCTTCTAGTGTGCGACCATCTTCCTGTGTGGTCAGGCTCCGCCTGGTGCGCGGCTTTTTGACAGCTTTTTTAATAAATAAGGAGAGCGTATTCAGGTCCGCGGCCGCAATGTTAGGCGATGTCAGGCGAGCGTATTGGTGTCAGCGAATGCAGCACAGTTGACGGCTTGATAAGTAGGCCTCATTGTGTAGATTTCAATTTTTAATATATATTTCTTATGGTGTGCTTATTGTTCATTTATTTTTTTAAGGAAGTATTTTTCTAAACTTGCATTCCAGAGAAACACCAAAATTGATATTACTCTTGACTATAATAAAAGTGGTGATAGGATGTGGGTTTCAAACAGAATCAAAGAAGCAGTTACAATTACAAAAGCTTAAAGAGCCTTGCTGGCTTAAAACATCTTATGCATTGTTTTCATTGCTTGACTGACTTTTTTCATAAAGGGATATAGAACTCAAAATGTTTCATTATTCAGATAAAGCATACAAATTTAAACAACTTTCCAATTTACTTCTGATATCAATGTCAATCATTCTCTTGGCATCCTTTATTGAAGGAGCAGCAATGCACTACTGGGAGCTAGCTGAACACATTGATAAACAAATGACAAGAGGCATATCTGTACAGCCACTAATCAGCAGCTAGCTCTCAGCTCCTGAGCCTACCTTGGTGTGCTTTTCAACAATTGATACTAAGAGAAGGAAGCCAATTAGATAATAGAAGTAAATTGGAAAGTTGTTTAAAATTATAAGTTCTATCTGAATCATGCAAAAATATTTTTGGGTTTCATGTCCGTTTAAATAAAAACATTACCATACCATTATACAAAGTTGCACTTTATGTCCTAAATATTAATGACCTCAGTAGGTTGCATATTTAGGATTTTCTATCCTATGCAAAGATATTTCTTATCTAATATGTTTCTCACAACTGGGCAGTTGTTAATGTCTTTCTGCTAAAAGCAAAAAAGTGGTTAAATCCTCTATGCCAGTCCCTTAGAAGGCTGTATTTAATTCCTTCTGGCCAGACAAACGGAATACAGAGAGAATGGGTATTACATTGTTGTTAGAAAGGAGATGATTTATGAAGGAAAGTTTGCAAACCTGTAGGAGCATGTTATACGTTAATTTAATGATTCTCAGTCAACCTGCCCCATTAATTTTAAAATCATTGAAAGTGTGCCCCCCCCAAAAAAAAAAAAAATAATATACTGTCAAAGATCTTACAGCCTGACCTAATAATGATAATAATAATAACTCTGGGATGCTAAATGAAGATATTATGCCACAACTCCTTAAAATGTCCTTAAGACTTGGATTCGTTGCTTAGATGGTTATAGGATGGAATATGATTCTCCATTCTGTGAGTACAATGATTTATCTGCCTTCACAGTTAATAGCTTCTTGACTATTTCAACTTGACTATTGTTGGTTTAGGACAAATGATTAAAAAGATCCATAAACAAGAAAGGTGCAGTTTTGAAGAGAGTTAATAATAAGTTGTCCTCTCTGTATTCCCTAAAGGCCATTTGACTTAGAACTCCCCATTCACATTGAGGTTTAGCTAACACTTTGTTGAATAACATTAGCTTTCTGCATTTACATACATTAGTCAAACTGATTTCCACAAAATTGATGAGTTTGTGCGATAATAGTCATCAGTTTATTGCCTTACTATCTAAAGGGGACAAGACAGAAAACATGATAATACTGTACTTTGAAAACAAATGTTTTCATTATAAGTGGTTCAGTTGAAGAATTTTTAACAGAACTCTACGTGTCATCTCATTTTGAGCTTCTTGAGATTCAGCTGAACCAATTACTTTACCAGACCATTTATAATTTACCTATTTTTATGAATATTTCCTAAAAATATGCACATTGTAACATGGACAAATGCACTAAGTTGGGTTTCTAAAACACTTTTATTCTGAAGAGACACATGTTGAAATTCTTCTTCTGAGTAGCTTTATTGGTTCCCTGTGTTCTTCTCTGCCATGTCCTCCTGCCTGTTGCACCAGTTTCTTAAACTTACCATGTGTTAAATGGCACCAGTTGACGTGTAGCTCTGTTCCAATTATATAAATACATTTAGCCATTAACAATGCTATTATTACATCTACTGCCCTTAAAATCAGAATCTTCTTCAAATCATACTGTATTCATCAACTTATCCAATCCAGCCAACTTGATTTATTACCTAGACAACTCATCATTGGCTTCCGATTTATCTGTGTCTCTCCTCCGCCATCTATCCATCATTTTGCTGTATGTCTTGTCCTTTATGTTTGTCATTAATCATTATTTGCTGACCCCAGTTTCAAGACCCTACATTGTCTCCCTTTCTACCCAAGACTTCCATACCCCTGCTCCTGTTTACCATAATTTAACTTAGTAATATTATGAATTAAATATTTATTTCAGATTTACAACTATACTCCTAAACAACTCACCCTTTATTATTCTGCACATCAATGTCTTTCTCCACTTTCATAAAATGTTCTTATTCTCACTTGCAAGACTTCTCTTGTGATATATTATATTTCTGGAACATACTTCCAGTACAAAAAAAAACAACTTTTTAAACACACCCACCAGACCCAACAAAGATGTACTTATTCCCAGAGGCATAACTAGAAACCACAGGGCCCAGGTGCAAGAATCTAAGAAGCCCCCACCCCTATATAGTTTATTATAGTCTATTAAGTGTGCAATAGCATTATGTCTAAAAAATCATTGTACATTCTTAAAGAAAAAAAATACTTTACTGCTAAAAAAAATGCTAATCATCATCTAGGCCTTCAGCAAGTCATAATCTTTTTGCTGGTGTTTAAATATGTGTAGTTATGTGTTTATATGTGTATATATGTTGAAGTAATGGCATAGACTTGCTTGATACAAGGTTGCCACAAACCTTCAATTTGTAAAAAGAACAATATCTGTGAAGCACAATAAAGTGAAGCGCAATAAAATGAGGTATACCTGTACTTCTCCAAGCCTCTTTAATTAGAAGTACATTTTCCACCAATAAAGTTGTGTTCCACTCTTTTTATAGTAAACCAGTGATAGACAGCCAATGATGATGTAAGAGATTCTTGGATCTTCGAATAAGTCACACAATACTTTTGATATTTACTGAACAAAAGTATTAAAATCCTTACTTAAGGACAGAAGTGAAATAGAGGATGAGTGTCATTGAGGATTCCTAATTGACACTTGGGGCTCCTTTGTTACTTGTTGCCTGTTATTAGTAAGCTCTCATTTGAGCACGGCCATCATTGCCCGCCCCCCCCCGTATCTACTCAGGTGTTTCTTGATTTTTAAAAAATATACTGTATGTTATAATTTTAAGCAATTACCACAGACTTTTTTGCTGAGTAATTAATTTGTGCTTTAACTTATAATGACTCTATGCAGTAGGTAGTACAGGTGGATTTTGGCTATATGTCACTTAAATCATTTAAATATCTACATCATATATGCACTATAGCATGAAAATATAGTTAAACATTAAAAAAAATAAAAGAATCAGTCATTTCATTAGCTTTTCAAAGGCTTTCTCTGAGGGTTTTTAACAGACCTTTAACAGAAGAAATATAGATGAAGCCAGAACAAAAGTAACATTTGATGGCTATTTGATTTACTATTGATGATCACAGCATATTGTGTTTGAATTCAGGTTTTTAATGTAACCAGTAATACAAATGTATGATGAGTGCAATTAACAATTTCATATAATTCTCACTAAATGCATGACTAATAATGTTTAATTGCAATCACAGTTGAACAATCTGATAATTACTTTAGTTAATACGTTCCTTATTTAATGGTGTGATCTGAGCTATAATTTACTTTTTTAATAAACAAGAAAATAATTGTATTAACATGTATGTTCAAAAACATAAAATATGTATGATATTCGTGAAAAAAAGGCCAAATAAGGGTTTCCAAAGATCAATGCTGTAAAAATAGAAAAGGTCAAAAACATTTGAATTGTAAAATCACACAAAATCTGGGTTTTCTAAAGGTTTTTAAAATGACACTTTGCAGATAGATTAGAACAGACCCCAGAACAAGTTTTATTGTTTGTAAGAGTTTAACTGAGCTGCAGTATATATTTCCGCAAACCACAACCTCATAATCCCCAGATTCATGGAATGTTAATTTGAAAAGCAGCTGCAAGGAAAGTGTTTTTCTATGAATATTTGCCAAAAAAAGTGAATTTACCAAATCTCTGTGTTCATAGTCTATCACTTCTTTTACTGTAATGAATCTAATTGCAATTATTATTATTTTTTTACAGTAGAGAATGTTGATTTATTATAGTACACAAAGTTCAGTCTACAGAAGGCAATTTTTTTTGTTTGTTTTTTAGCTACTTTAAAGTGAATGTCAATTTTTAGCAATGAGTGCCCGGTTTTTAAAAATACTTTTAAAAACAGGGGCAATTTCATTGATGAAAGTTTACATGGCACTGGATTTGTAGAAATACTTACCTTTTACTTCTCCAAAACCGGATTGCCGATCCCCCGTCTTCTTCTTCCTGCTGTACAAACACAGCAATGACAAAACCGTCTTCCTCCAATCACAGCTGGGCATCACGAGATGGACGCTCTGGGGGGGGGGGAGCCATGATTGGAGAAAGCCGGTTTTGTCATTTCTGACGTCAGTACAGAGGAACTGAGACTGGGATCGGCGATCCGGTTTTGGAGAAGTAAAAGGTAAGTATTTCTACAAATCCGGTGCAATGTAAACTTTCATCAATGAAAGTGCCCCTGTTTTTAAAAGAATTTTTAAAAACCGGGCACTCGTTGAAATTGTTGACATTCACTTTAACTTTCTTACACAATGTTACTGTCTCATTTCAATTTTGTATATGTGTGGATGTAACAATGTATTTATTAATGTTTTTAAACCAATATAAAGCATATAACTGGTGTGCTGGGGCTCCACAAGAACCAAAAATATAAAGATCTTTGTAATATATCAAAATCCAGAGCTTATATTTGGATACCCCTATTTATTAATAAGTTAATGTGTTTCTGTCACACCCTTTCCTAACAGATGCATAAAATCCAACACATAGCCATAAACTTTCCATAGACTAACATTCGCAGTTCTATGGGTGATACTGAAGTTCTCAGTGAACTTTAAACCTGTCATAGGATGCTAACTTTGCCACAAATCAGTTTGTGACATTTCTGTTCTATTATATCTGCCCTGGTCAACTGTAAGAGCTATTATAATGAAGCAGAAGTGTCCAGGAGCAACAACTGTCCAGCCACAAAGTTAAAGATCACACAAACTCACGGAGCAGGCTGTCAAGTGCTGAAGTGGATAGGGAGGAAAAAATCGCTCATCACTCACTACAGAGTTCCAAACTGCCTCTGGAAGCAACAACAGCGCAAGAGCTGTGAGTCGAGAGCTTCATGAAATGGGTTTCTGTGGCCGAGCAGCTGTACACAAGCCTCACATAAACATGCGCAGTGCCAAGCATCAGCTTTATTGATGTAATGTGCACCTCCACTGGACTCTGGAGCAGTGGAAATGTGTTCTCTGAAGTGATGAATCATGCTTCATTATCTGGCAGTGCTCACTGTAAAGTTTTGTGGAGGAGAGATAATGGTCTTTGGCCCTTTAGTTACAGTGCAGGGTCATTTTAATGCTATAGGATACAAAACAATTGGATGCCTCCAACTTTGTGGCGACAGTTTGGGGAAGGCTCTTTCCTGTTCCAACATGACTGTGCCCCTGTGCACATAGCAAGGCCCATGAAGACATGGTTTGCTGAAGTGTGGAGGAACTGGAACTGCAGTGGCCTGCACAGAGCCCTAAACTCAACCCCATTGAACACCTTTATGATGAATTGGAATACTGATTGCAAGCTAGAACTTTCAATTCAACATTAGTGCCTGACCTCACAAATGCTATTTTGGCTGAATGTGGAAAAATTCCCACAGACTTATTCCAGTCTTGTGAAAAGCCTTCCTAGAAGAGTTGCAGCTGTTAAAGCTGCAAAGGGGGGGCAACTCCATATTAATGCCCATGGTTGTGCAATTGGTTGTCCAAAAAACTCACCTGATAGCTTCTACTGTATAATGTCTAGATACAGTATGATGGACTTTCAAATAGCTTCTACTGTATAATGTCTAGATACAGTATGATGGACTTTCAAATAGCTTCTACTGTATAATGTCTAGATACAGTATGGTGGACTTTCAGAGCTTGCCACATTAAATAAGGCCTCTGTTTTCCCGCTTTTTCCCCTGTCGTGGTTTATTTAGATTTTTTGCTGCTGTAGGCACTGGTGAATCTGCTGCTAATTTGAAACCCGACCACCAACAATTTTAACTCATATTTTCCTCATATCTTCCTCACAGCAGGAGGCCACATGAGGAGGTCATGCATCCTCACTAGGTCAAAATACTATTATGCTCTTTCTTAATATATTCCCTCTCTGCTATTTTATCTGTCCTAGATGATTAGAACATTCCTATGTTTATCTCCTTCACTCTCTATACCCACTACTTCTATTTACCCCAACATTTCCCAGTTTATATTAATCTGGAATGTCATGCATTATCAATTGCTACTCGACACATATGGAACATCCATAACATTAATAACTCCACTCCACCTTTCATGCCGATGGAACTCCAGCAGCTCAGCTCACAAGTCTCCCATACTCCAGCAAAGGTAAGTGGAGGTCTGACTTATGAAGAAGGGGATTAGAGATCCCAACCATTGCACATTTTGTTGGATTGTCCCAATTTGAATTATTTGCCCCACTGTTCCTTCTTCCCCAATTGTACCCATGGTTCCCAAAATGAGACCAGGGACTATCCAAATCCCAACCAGAAAATCCCCAACTGCCCCTCCCCCTCCAGCTGACCAGCCATTCACCAGAGTGCACTGACTATCTCAGACTTCCCTGACTGCACCTCTATCCCTTTTATGGAGGGACTCAACCTCCATCTTTTTAGTCTCAGGTGAAAAAATAATTGAATAATTGTTGAATTATATATTTCCATACAATTCCTATTTAAAAGCTGAATATAGCCAATGGATCATGAACTCTTAATTTGATTGAACACCAACTACCAGCCCTACCAAACATTTTGGAAATCGAATGATAAACATAGAAGGGTAATATTTTATTGTCTGAAATGCTAGCATAAATGGTGAATGTGCTATTTGCAAACCAAACAGAAAGCAAATAATGATCTATATATGCTGGGAAGATTTAATTAATTTGCTCTCCTGCATGAAAATTAGGATTCACATATAAGAAAAATCATATTATAAAACCCAAGGTAAAAATATGAAGTATCCGAGTTTAGCTTGTGGAATGCCATTGTATATGCACATGAGTAAAGAATCAAAGCAAACATAATACATGTGTAAATTAAACATGAACAAATACTAAATCTTGGAAAGGACATTCTCACGGCCAAAGCGGTGTTACAGATAATGGTAGAATTATATCTGCTTTATTTGCTAAGAAATCTGTGAACATGCTAGTAAAGCAAAGCTATCATTTATAGTTCATTTGTGGAACTGGGGACCAGAAAACTCTGCATGGAAAAGCTTGGACATGCCACCTATGCCCCCAGGTTGCCAAGACTCCACTTTCCAGCCTCCCTGTGCTGGGATGATAAATACAAATTTTTTGTGATAAGGACTTTACAAGATCCTCCTAAAAGTTTGTTTAAGTCATGATTAAAGGACCACTAAATACAGTAGAATTACATAATTATCAAGTGCATAATAAAAATGCAATGCAATAACACTTGCTGTGAAATTCAAATTTAAGTTTTTGCTATGTTTTGCCATCAGCCAATCACAGATTAATATATGTATACCCTGTGAACTTGTGCACATGCTCAGTAGGAGCTGGTGCCTCAGAAAGTGTGTATATTATGTGCAAAATTTCGGCTACATTACGAGTTCTGCGTTAGGGTTCAAAAGCAGCGTTGAGAGGTCCCAACGCTGCTTTTTATGCCCGCTGGTATTACGAGTCTTGAATGACAGGCTCACCACTCATTTTTCTGGCCAGACTCGGAAATACCGCAAATCCACTTACGTCAATTGCGTATCCTATATTTTCAATGGGACTTGCATAGCGCCGGTATTACGAGTCTAACCAAAAGTGAGCGGTAGACCCTCTCCTGTCAAGACTGGTACCGCATTTAAAAGTCAGTAGTTACGAGTTTTACATTACAACGCCGTAGCATAAAACTCTTAACTAAAGTGCTTAAAAGTACACTAACACCCATAAACTACCTATTAACCCCTAAACCGAGCCCCCCCATCTCAAACACTAAAATACATTTTTTAACCCCTAATCTGCCGAACCAGACATCGCCGCCACTATAATAAATATATTAACCCCTAAACCGCCACACTCCCCATCACTAGTTAAATAGTATTAACCCCTAATCTGCCTGCCCTTACATCGCCGACACCTACCTACATTTATTAACCCCTAATCTGCTGCCCCAATGTCGCCGCCACTATAATAAATTTAACCCCTAAACCTAAGTCTAACCCTAAACCTAACACCCCCTAACAAATATAATTTTAATAAATCTAAATAAAATTACTATCATTAACTAAATTATTCCTATTTAAAACTAAATACTTACCTGTAAAATAAACCCTAACGGCTAGATTTAGAGTTCTGCGGCCAAAGGGGTGCGTTAGCTACGCTGGCTTTTTTCCCCCCGCACCTTTTAATTAGAGTTCACAGAATGGCTGTGTTAGGCTCCAAAAAAGGGAGCGTAGAGCATATTTACCGCCACTGCAACTCTCGATACCAGCGGTGCTAACGGACGCGGCCAGCTTCAAAAACGTGCTCGTGCACGATTCCTCCATAGGAAACAATGGGGCTGTTTGAGCTGAAAAAAAAACTAACACCTGCAAAAAAGCAGCGTTCAGCTCCTAACGCAGCCCCGTTGTTTCCTATGGGGAAACACTTCCTAACACCCTAACATGTACCCCGAGTCTAAACACCCCTAACCTTACACTTATTAACCCCTAATCTGCCGCCCCCGCTATCGCTGACACCTGCATATTATTATTAACCCCTAATCTGCCGCTCCGTACACCGCCGCAACCTACATTATACCTATGTACCCCTAATCTGCTGCCCCTAACACCGCCGACCCCTATATTATATTTATTAACCTCTAATCTGCTGCCCCCGCTATCACTGACACCTGCATATTATTATTAACCCCTAATCTGCCGCTCCGTACACCGCCGCAACCTACGTTATCCCTATGTACCCCTAATCTGCTGCCCCTAACACCGCCGACCCCTATATTATATTTATTAACCTCTAATCTGCTGCCCCCGCTATCACTGACACCTGCATATTATTATTAACCCCTAATCTGCCGCTCCGTACACCGCCGCAACCTACGTTATCCCTATGTACCCCTAATCTGCTGCCCCTAATAC
The DNA here is from genome assembly GCF_027579735.1 of Bombina bombina. Taxonomy (NCBI): domain Eukaryota; kingdom Metazoa; phylum Chordata; class Amphibia; order Anura; family Bombinatoridae; genus Bombina; species Bombina bombina. The sequence goes on from NC_069502.1 coordinate 965,314,131, forward strand.
CGCCGACCCCTATATTATATTTATTAACCCCTAATCTGCCGCCCCCAACGTCGCCTCCACCTACCTACAATAATTAACCCCTTATCTGCCGACCGGATCTCACCGCTACTCTAATAAATGTATTAACCCCTAAAGCTAAGTCTAACCCTAACACTAACACCCCCCTAAATTAAATATAATTTAAATCTAACAAAATAAATAAACTCTTATTAAATAAATTATTCCTATTTAAAGCTAAATACTTACCTGTAAAATAAACCCTAATATAGCTACAATATAAATAATAATTATATTGTAGCTATTTTAGGATTTATATTTATTTTACAGGCAACTTTGTAATTATTTTAACCAGGTACAATAGCTATTAAATAGTTAATAACTATTTAATAGTTACCTAGTTAAAATAATTACAAAATTACCTGTAAAATAAATCCTAACCTGTTACAATTAAACCTAACACTACACTATCAATAAATAAATTAAATAAACTACCTACAATTATCTACAATTAAACCTAACACTACACTATCAATAAATTAATTAAATACAATACCTACAAATAAATACAATGAAATAAACTAACTAAAGTACAAAAAATAAAAAAGAACTAAGTTACAAAAAATAAAAAAATATTTACGAACATAAGAAAAATATTACAACAATTTTAAACTAATTACACCTACTCTAAGCCCCCTAATAAAATAACAAAGACCCCCAAAATAAAAAAATGCCCTACCCTATTCTAAAATTAAAATAGAAAAGCTCTTTTACCTTACCAGCCCTGAACAGGGCCCTTTGCGGGGAATGCCCCAAAGAATTCAGCTCTTTTGCCTGTAAAAAAAAAGTACAATACCCCCCCAACATTACAACCCACATACCCCTAATCTAACCCAAACCCCCCTTAAATAAACCTAACACTAAGCCCCTGAAGATCTTCCTACCTTGTCTTCACCATGCCAGGTATCACCGATCGCTCCAGGATCCAAAATCTTCATCCAAGCCCAAGCGGGGGCTGGAGATACATCATCCGGCTGAAGTCTTCTATCAAGCGACGGCTGAAGAGGTCCAGAAGAGGCTCCAAAGTCTTCCTCCTATCCGGGCAGAAGAGTAGATCCGGACCGGCAACCATCTTCTTCAAAGCGGTGACAAGCGGCTCCATGTTGAAGACCTCCGGTGCAGATCCATCCTCTTCTTGCGACGTCTTAAGTCCGAATGAAGGTTCCTTTAAATGATGTCATCCAAGATGGCGTCAGCCAATCGGAATTAAGGTAGGGAAAATCTGATTGGCTGATTGAATCAGCCAATCAGATTGAGCTCGCATCCTATTGGCTGTTCCGATCAGCCAATAGAATGTGAGCTCAATCTGATTGGCTGATTGGATCAGCCAATCGGATTGAACTTGAATCTGATTGGCTGATTCCATCAGCCAATCAGATTTTTCCTACCTTAATTCCGATTGGCTGATAGAATCCTATCAGCCAATCAGAATTCGAGGGACGCCATCTTGGATGATGTCATTTAAAGGAACCTTCATACGGACTTAGGACGTCGCAAGAAGAGGATGGATCCGCGCCGGAGGTCTTCAACATGGAGCCGCTTGTCACCGCTTTGAAGAAGATGGTTGCCAGTCCGGATCTACTCTTCTGCCCGGATAGCATGAAGACTTTGGAGCCTCTTCTGGACCTCTTCAGCCGTCGCTTGATAGAAGACTTCAGCCGGATGATGGATCTCCAGCCCCCGCTTGGGCTTGGATGAAGATTTTGGAGCCTGGAGCGATCGGTGATACCTGGCATGGTGAAGACAAGGTAGGAAGATCTTCAGGGGCTTAGTGTTAGGTTTATTTAAGGGGGGTTTGGGTTAGATTAGGGGTATGTGGGTGGTGGGTTGGGGGGGTATTGTATGTTTTTTTTTTTACAGGCAAAAGAGCTGAATTCTTTGGGGCATGCCCCGCAAAGGGCCCTTTTCAGGGCTGGTAAGGTAAAAGAGCTTTTCTATTTTAATTTTAGAATAGGGTAGGGCATTTTTTTATTTTGGGGGTCTTTGTTATTTTATTAGGGGGCTTAGAGTAGGTGTAATTAGTTTAAAATTGTTGTAATATTTTTCTAATGTTTGTAAATATTTTTTTATTTTTTGTAACATAGTTCTTTTTTATTTTTTGTACTTTAGTTAGTTTATTTCATTGTATTTATTTGTAGGTATTGTATGTAATTAATTTATTGATAGTGTAGTGTTAGGTTTAATTGTAGATAATTGTAGGTAGTTTATTTAATTTATTTATTGATAGTGTAGTGTTAGGTTTAATTGTAACTTAGGTTAGGATTTATTTTACAGGTAATTTATAAATATAATATAGGGGTCGGCTGTGTTAGGGGCAGAAGATTAGGGGTACATAAATATAATGTAGGTTGCGACGGTGTACGGAGCAGCAGATTAGGGGTTTAAAAAAATATGCAGGTGTCAGCGATAGCGGGGGCGGCAGATTAGGGGTTAATAAATATTATGTAGGTGTCGGCGGTATTAGGGGCAGCAGATTAGGGGTACATAGGGATAACGTAGGTGGCGGCGGTGTGCGGTCGGCAGATTAGGGGTTAAAAAATTTTAATAGAGTGGCGGCGATGTGGGGGTCCTCGGTTTAGGGGTACATAGGTAGTTTATGGGTGTTAGTGTACTTTAGAGCACAGTAGTTAAGAGCTTTATGAACCGGCGTTAGCCCAGAAAGCTCTTAACTACTGATTTTTTTCTGCGGCTGGAGTCTTGTTGTTAGATTTCTAACGCTCACTTCAGACATGACTCTAAATACCGGCGTTAGAAAGATCCCATTGAAAAGATAGGATACGCAATTGACGTAAGGGGATCTGCGGTATGGAAAAGTTGCGGCTGCAAAGTGAGCGTTAGACCCTTTCCTGACTGACTCTAAATACCAGCGGTATCCCAAAACCAGCATTAGGAGCCTCTAACGCTGGTTTTGACGGCTGACGCCAAACTCTAAATCTAGCCGTTAGATAGCTACAATATAACTAATAATTACATTGTATCTAGTTTAGGGTTTATTTTTGTTTTACAGGCAACTTTGTATTTATTTTAACTAGGTACAAAAGTTATTAAATAGTTATTAACTATTTAATAACTACCTAGCTAAAATAAAGGCAAATTTACCTGTAAAATAAAACCTAACCTATGTTACAATTACACCTAACACTACACTATAATTAAATTAATTACCTAAACTAAATACAATTAATTACAATTTAAAAAACCTATCTAAAGTACAAAGAAAAAAAACACTAAATTACAGAAAATAATAAAATAAATACAAAAATTTTAAACTAATTACACCTACTCTAATCCCCCTAACAAAATAAAAAAGCCCCCCAAAATAAAAAAGCCCTACCCTACACTAAATTACAAATAGCCCTTAAAAGGGCCTTTAGCGGGGCATTTCCCCAAAGTAATCAGCTTTTTTACCCCCCAACATTAAAACCCACCACCCACACACCGAACCCTACTCTAAAACCCACCCAATAACCCCTTAATAAAACCTAACACTAACCCCTTGAAGATCACCCTACCTTGAGAAGTCTTCACCCAACCGGGCCAAAGTCCTCAACGAAGCCGGGCGAAGTGGTCCTCCAGAATGGCAGAAGTCTTCATCCAAACCAGGAAGAAGAAGTCCTCCAGACGGGCAGAAGTCTTCATCCAGGCAGCATCTTCTATCTTCATCAATTCGGTGCGGAGCGGCTCCATCTTCAAGACATCCGATGCAGAGCATCCTCTTCAAACAACGTCCAACTGAAGAATGAAGGTTCCTTTAGGTGTAATTAGTTTAAAAAACTTGTAATTATTTTATTATTTTCTGTAATTTAGTGTGTTTTTTTCCCGTACTTTAGATAATTGTATTTAATTGTATTTAGTTTAGTTAATTAATTTAATTGTAGTGTAGTGTTAGGTGTAATTGTAACTTAGGTTAGGTTTTATTTTAAGGTAAATTTGTCTTTATTTTAACTAGGTAGTTAGTAAATAGTTAATAACTATTTAGTAACTATTCTACCTAGTTAAAATAAATACAAACTTGCCTGTAAAATTAAAAAAAAAACCTAAGCTAGCTACAATGTAACTATTAGTTATATTTTAGCTAGCTTAGGTTTTATTTTACAGGTAAGTATTTAGTTTTAAATAGGAATTATTTACTTATTAATAGTAAGTTTTCTTTAGATTTATTTTAATTATATTTAAGTTAGGGGGTGTTAGGGTTAGACTTAGGTTTAGGGGTTAATAAATTTATTATAGTGGCGGCGACGTTGGGGGCAGCAGATTAGGGGTTAATAACTGTAATGTAGGTTGCGGCAATGTTAGGGACGGCAGATTAGGGGTTAATAATATTAAACTAGTGTTTGCAAGGCGGGAGTGCGGCGGTTTAGGGGTTAATAACTTTAGTATATTGGCAGCGACGTTGGGGACGGCAGATAAGGGGTTAATAAATTAAGGTAGGTGGCGGCGATGTTAGGGATGGCAGATTAGGGGTTAATAAATGTAACTAGTGTTTGTGATGCAGGAGTGCGACGGTTTAGGGGTTTATATGTTTATTCTAGTGGCGGAAATGTTCGGAGCTGCAGATTAGGGGTTAATCATTTTATTTTAGTGTTTGCGATGCGGGAGGGCCTCAGTTTAGGGGTTAATAGGTAGTTTATGGGTGTTAGTGTACTTTTTAACACTTTAGTTATAAGTTTTATGCTACAGCATTGTAGTGTAAAACTCATAACTACTGACTTTAGAATGCGTTATGAATCTTGCGGGATAGGCTGTACCGCTCACTTTTTGGCCTCCAAAAAAAAGCTTGTAATACCGGCGCTATGGAAGTCCCATTGAAAAAAGACTTTACGAAAATTGCATAAGTTAATTTGCAGTATGGCCAAAAAAGTGTGAGGAACAGCTGTACCTACAAGACTTATGAGCGTTATGAGCCTTAACGTTGCTTTTTTACTCATAACGCAAAACTCGTACTCTAGCCGTAAGTTTTTTTAAACCATTTTTCAAAACCTCGCCCTGAGAGATATTTGGAGGACACAAAATCCTGATCTTAGAAATTATTCTTGCTTGTCAAAAGTTTCATAAATCACTTTCTAGGATAGACATATTCCTAGTTGATGATAATATTGCCAGGTTACCAGTTAAAACTAGCATTTTCCCTATATGCCTTTCTGACCATGCCCTGATCCTTATACAAATTCAGTGCAGAAATTATAAGTTCCACCCCCCACACTTTCACTTCCCTTAAAAATTGGCTCAGAGCTAAATACAATCGGCTAGATTACTAGTTTTGTCGGTAAAGAGCCGCGGTGCTAACAAGGTTTTTTTTTCCAGCGCACCCTTAAGCCAACGCTGGTATTACGAGTTGTCTGAATGGCTGCGTTAGCCTCAGAAAAGGGAGCGTGGAGCATAATTTAGCTTCCCTTCAACTCTCAATACCAGCATTGCCTACAGTATCGGTAAGCTGGCTAAAAAGTGCTCGTGCACGATACCCCATAGGATACAAGGGGGCTGAGCTGGCTGTAAAAAAACCTAACACTTGCAAAAAAGCAGCGTCCAGCTCCTAACGCAGCCCCATTGTTTCCTATGGGGAAACACTTTCTAAGTCTACACCTAACACCCTAACATGAACCCTGAGTCTAAATACCCCTAACCTTAAACTTATTAACCCCTAATCTGCCGCCCCCGCTATCGCTGACACCTGCATTTTATTATTAACCCCTAATCTCCCGCTCCGGACACCGCCGCAACCTACATTATAGCTATGAACCCCTAATCTGCTGCCCCTAACATCGCCGACACCTATATCATATTTATTACCCCCTAATCTGCCCCCCCAACCTCGCCGCCACCTACCTACACTTATTAACCCCTAATCTGGCGTCCGGACCTCGCCGCCACTATAATAAATTTATTAACCCCTAAACCGCCGCACTCCCGCCTCGCAAACACTATAATACATTTTATTAACCCCTAATCTGCCCTCCCTAACAACAACGCCACCTACCTACAATTATTAACCCCTAATCTCCCGCACCCAACGTCGCCGCTACTATAATAAAGTTATTAACCCCTAAACCTAAGTCTAACCCTAACCCTAACACCCCCCTAACATAAATATAATTTAAATAAAACGAAAAAATATTCCCATAATTAAATAAATTAATCCTATTTAAAACTAAATAATTACCTATAAAATAAACCCTAATATAGCTACAATATAAATAATAATTACATTGTATCTATTTTTTGGTTGATATTTATTTTACAGGCAACTTTGTAATTATTTTAACTAGGTACAATAGCTATTAAATAGTTATTAACTATTTAATAGCTACCTAGTTAAAATAATTACAAAATTACCTGTAAAATAAATCCTAACCTAAGTTACAATTAAACCTAACACTACACTATCATTAAATTAAATAAATTAACTACAATTATCTAAAATAAAATACAATTAAATAAACTAATCTATAATACCAAAAAAAAAACCCACTAAATTACAGAAAATAAAAAAATATTACAAGAAGTTTAAACTAATTACACCTAATCTAAGCCCCTAAGAATTGACCTCGCATTCTATTGGCTCATTGAAAAGAAAACATACAGAGAGAGAGAAACAAGTCTCTCGTTTTGTTGTCAACTCCTATGACTGCTACCCTTAGTCAAAAACATTAGAAAACTGGACCACTTATACCAGAGCTAAAAAAGAAAGAGACTCTTTTCTATTAAACCCAAAGAGGTATTGGAGACTTTTACCAACTATTATAGAGACATCTACACTTATAAAGAATCCAATCAATCCGTAGGGACAAATATTGGGAGATGATAACTTACCCATCTTTATCTTCGGATCTAGTAAATGCTATAAACTCCCCCATTACTGAGACAGAGATAACCAGAGCCATTCAAAATCTATCTTTAAACAAAGCATATGGACCAGACGCGTTGCCAAATGAATTCTATAAAATCTTAACACAGCAAATAGCTCCTCACTTGAGGAATCTTTTAAATTATCTCTATATTGGCAACAAACCAATCTCATCTAACTTCTTGGCATCCTTTACAACTTTAATATTAAAATCAGGGAAAGACCCGCTTAAGAAATAATCGTACAGACCCATAGCTCTCCTTAATACCGATTACAAGTTGTTAACTTCTATCTTTGCTTCTAGATTGCAGCCAGTACTATCCATTATTATTCATAAAGATCAGGAAGGATTCCTCCATAATAGAAACTCGGCAGCCAAAATTAGGGAAATTTTCCTAACTATTGATTATTTTAACTCATTAGAAGAACAAGGTCTAACAAGGGAACTAGGCGAATCGGATGCCGCGATTATTTCAATTTATCAAAATAATACACCCTAACCCCCACAAAAAGTTAATTGTCAACAACTTGGAATCCATGGAAATAACGCTGGACCGGGGAACACGTCAGGGGTGCCCTCTCTCCCACTTTTATTCGATATAGCGATTGAGCCTTTTGGCCATTATGATTAGACACCAATTAGAAGGGATTAGGATAAGACAAGCCGAACTGAAAATAGCTTTATACGTGGATGATATCTTGTTATTCATATCTAACTCCAAAATCAACCTTCCCAAACTTTTTGCTATTATTGACTATTTTGGCTCTTTCTCGGGTTACAGAGTTAATGCTTCTAAATCAGAGATCCTGTGGTTGAAGAAAAATTCGGACTCTCCTTCTGATATTCCTTTTCAACCAGTAACTAAAGCTTTTAAATACCTAGGTATTTATATTTCCCTTCAGCCAGCACTATGGTATAATCTTAACACCACCCCGGTTTTAGAAAAAATTAAAGGATGTATGAAAAATTGGCAGAATTTTTCACTCTCTCTATCTGGAAGGATTGCTTTGATCAAGATGATTCTTCTGCCAAAAGTGCTATATGTCCTTCAGAACACTCCGGTCCTACTTAAAACAAAAGATCTGAGCGAGATTAATGCTGCACTACGCCTCTTTATCTGGCAAAATAGAAGACCAAGAATCTCTCTGAACAAACTCTTTCTGGTAAAGGAACCGGGAGGACTGGCTGTCCCAGATCTGAGACTTTATAATCTGTTTTTTTTTGTCCAGGCTAATACCTGATTGGATTTTGTAATCTGATTATTTTACCAATAACGCACTGGAACGTAACATAGTGTACCCTTACCTTCCTACCTCTCTTATTCACTGTAGAGCCAAATCTATACCTAAAGTTATCAAACAGCTTAAAACTATCTACACGCAAATTCAAGCACTTTGGAAGCTTTTCTCTATGGTAGGAGTTAATCCACATATTCCTAATTTCCAAACCTTTATAGGCAACCCAGAATTCCAGTTAGGATCTCAGTCTCCCTTATTTAAGAGATGGGAAAATCTGGGTCTAAATAAGGTCAGAGTGGGGACTGAAATCTATTATATATTAAATCTTTTGATACAATTAAAGTGGAATACAATCTTCCCAATAGTGATTTTTTTGCATATCTGCAAGTGAGGCATTATGTCTTCAATCTTGCTGCTGAGCATGGATCGAACTGGTCCTGGGGACTTTTTGAAAAGTGGTTTTCATTAGTTAGAGGTGGAATACATTGAATCTCATTATTTTATCAACTATTACTCTCAAAAAGGGACGATCAAAATCTCCTAGAATTGTCCCAACAATGGAATGACCATAATCCTCAATCCAACACTGATGGGGAGATAATCCAAATATCTATCATAATAGCTGACAAGACCACACTGTCATCAACATGGAGAGAGTCCCAGGTGAAATTATTATATCAGGCTTATTATACCCCAGCAAAAGGAGCTAGATGGGGGAACCCGACTTTCAGCGCATGTCCAAAATGTTCTTCCTATGCAGCAGATTTGATGCACATTATATGGGGGTGTCCTAGAATTAGACAAATGTGGCAGAAACTAGAGTATTGGATTATCAGGGTTCTGAAGCTGTCTTACACTGGTTTTTCTCTAACACATATCTTCCTCTGGGAAGGAGGGCAAAATCAAAATCACAAGAAACTTGTTAACATGACTATTCTATCAGCCAGAAATCTGATCTTTCGTTATTGGAAAAAAAGGCAATATCCCTAGCTTTGCAGAAATTAAAAAAATTGAAAAAACAATGTATCATAGAACAACATGACACAGATATGAACAATGATCAAGACATATGTCTCTTCTTCCAAAAGTGGTCCCCATATATAAAAAGCAAATGGATAAATACAAAAAACATAATTTATGCTTACCTGATAAATTTATTTCTCTTGTAGTGTATCCAGTCCACGGATCATCCATTACTTGTGGGATATTCTCCTTCCCAACAGGAAGTTGCAAGAGGATCACCCACAGCAGAGCTGCTATATAGCTCCTCCCCTAACTGCCATATCCAGTCATTCGACCGAAACAAGCCGAGAAAGGAGAAACCATAGGGTGCAGTGGTGACTGAAGTTTAATTAAAATTTAGACCTGCCTTAAAAGGACAGGGCGGGCCGTGGACTGGATACACTACAAGAGAAATAAATTTATCAGGTAAGCATAAATTATGTTTTCTCTTGTTAAGTGTATCCAGTCCACGGATCATCCATTACTTGTGGGATACCAATACCAAAGCTTAAGTACACGGATGATGGGAGGGACAAGGCAGGAACTTAAACGGAAGGAACCACTGCCTGTAGAACCTTTCTCCCAAAAACAGCCTCCGAAGAAGCAAAAGTATCAAATTTGTAAAATTTTGAAAAGGTATGAAGCGAAGACCAAGTCGCAGCCTTGCAAATCTGTTCAACAGAGGCCTCATTTTTAAAGGCCCAGGTGGAAGCCACAGCTCTAGTAGAATGAGCTGTAATTCTTTCAGGGGGCTGCTGTCCAGCAGTCTCATATGCTAAACCGATTATACTCCGAAGCCAAAAAGAAAGAGAGGTTGCCGAGGCCTTTTGACCTCTCCTCTGTCCAGAGTAAATAACAAACAGGTGAGATGTTTGGCGAAAATCTTTAGTAGCCTGCAAGTAAAACTTCAATGCACGGACTACGTCTAGATTATGCAAAAGACGTTCCTTCTTTGAAGAAGGATTAGGGCATAATGATGGAACAACAATCTCTTGATTGAAACCACCTTAGGTAAAAACCCAGGTTTTGTACGCAGAACTACTTTATCTGAATGAAAGATCAGAGCCGAGGAAATAGCCATCAGAAAAAGAACTTTCCATGATAGAAGTTTGTTATCAATAGAATGAAGGGGTTCAAACAGAACCCCTTGAAGAACTTTAAGAACCAAGTTTAATCTCCATGGGGGAGCAACAGGTTTAAACACAGGCTTAATTCTAACTAAAGCCTGACAAAATGCCTGAACGTCTGGAACTTCTGCCAGACGCTTGTGTAAAAGAATAGACAGAGCAGAAATCTGTCCCTTTAAAGAACTAGCTGATAGTCCTTTGTCCAAACCCTCTTGGAGGAAGGACAATATCCTAGGAATCCTAACCCTACTCCATGAGTAATTCTTGGATTCACACCAATGAAGATATTTACGCCAAATCTTGTGGTACATTTTGCTGGTGACAGGCTTTCGTGCCTGTATTAAGGTATCAATTACTGACTCGGAGAAGCCACGATTTGATAGGATCAAGCGTTCAATATCCATGCAGTCAGTCTCAGAGAAAGTAGATTCGGATGATTGAAAGGACCTTGTATTAGAAGGTCTTGTCTCAGAGGCAGAGTCCATGGTGGAAAGGATGACATGTCCACTAGGTCTGCATACCAGGTCCTGCGTGGCCACGCAGGCGCTATCAATATCACTGATGCTCACTCCTGTTTGATTTTGGCAATCAGACGAGGGAGCAGAGGAAACGGTGGAAACACGTAGGCCAGGTTGAAGAACCAAGGCGCTGCTAGAGCATCTATCAGTGCCGTTTCTGGGTCCCTGGACCTGGATCCGTAACAAGGAAGCTTGGCGTTCTGGCGAGACGCCATGAGATCCAGTTCTGATTTGCCCCAACGGAGAACCAATTGAGCAAACACCTCCGGATGGAGTTCCCACTCCCCCGGATGAAAAGTCTGACGACTTAGAAAATTCGCCTCCCAGTTCTCTACACCTGGGATATGAATCGCTGATAGGTGGCAAGAGTGAGTCTCTGCCCAGCGAATTATCTTGGAGACTTCTGACATCGCTAGGGAACTCCTGGTCCCCCCTTGATGGATGATGTAAGCCACAGTCGTGATGTTGTCCGACTGAAATCTGATGAACCTCAGTGTTGCTAACTGAGGCCAAGCTAGAAGAGCATTGAATATTGCTCTTAACTCCAGAATATTTATTGGGAGGAGTTTCTCCTCCTGAGTCCATGAACCCTGAGCCTTCAGGGAGTTCCAGACTGCACCCCAACCTAGAAGGCTTGCATCTGTTGTTACAATGGTCCAATATGGCCTGCGAAAGGTCATACCTTTGGACAGATGGACCCGAGATAACCACCAGAGAAGAGTATCTCTGGTTTCCTGATCCAGATTTAGTAGAGGGGACAAATCTGTGTAATCCCCATTCCACTGACTGAGCATGCATAATTGCAGCGGTCTGAGATGCAGGCGCGCAAATGGCACTATGTCCATCGCCGCTACCATTAAGCCGATTACTTCCATGCACTGAGCCACCGTGGGGCGCGGAATGGAGTGAAGAACACGGCAAGCATTTAGAAGTTTTGATAACCTGGACTCCGTCAGGTAAATTTTCATTTCTATAGAATCTATCAGAGTCCCTAGGAAGGAAACCCTTGTGAGAGGAGATAGAGAACTCTTTTCTTCGTTCACTTTCCACCCATGCGACCTCAGAAATGCCAGAACTATCTCTGTATGACACTTGGCAATTTGAAAGCTTGACACCTGTATCAGGATGTCGTCTAGGTAAGGAGCCAGCGCTATGCCTCGCGGTCTTAGAACCGCCAGAAGTGAGCCCAGAACCTTTGTAAAAATTCTTGGGGCTGTAGCCAACCCGAATGGAAGAGCTACAAACTGGTAATGCCTGTCTAGAAAGGCAAACCTCAGGAACCGATGATGATTCTTGTGGATTGGAATGTGAAGGTAGGCATCCTTTAAGTCCACTGTGGTCATGTACTGACCCTCTTGGATCATGGGTAAAATGGTTCGAATAGTTTCCATCTTGAATGATGGAACTCTGAGGAATTTGTTTAGGATCTTTAGATCCAAAATTGGTCTGAAGGTTCCCTCTTTTTTGGGAACCACAAACAGATTTGAATAAAACCCCTGTCCTTGTTCCGTCCGCGGAACTGGATGGATCACTCCCATTACAAGGAGGTCTTGCACGCAGCTTAGGAATGCCTCTTTCTTTATCTGGTTTGCAGATAATCTTGAAAGGTGAAATCTCCCTTGTGGGGGAGAAGCTTTGAAGTCCAGAAGATATCCCTGAGATATGATCTCCAACGCCCAGGGATCCTGAACATATCTTGCCCACGCCTGGGCGAAGAGAGAGAGTCTGCCCCCTACTAGATCCGTTGTTGGATAGGGGGCCGCTCCTTCATGCTGTCTTGGAGGCAGTAGCAGGCTTTCGGCCTGCTTGCCCTTGTTCCAGGACTGGGTAGGTTTCCAGGCCTGCTTAGATTGAGGAAAAGTTCCCTCTTGTTTTGAAGTAGAGGGAGCTGATCCTGCACCTGCCTTGAAATTTCGAAAGGCACGAAAATTAGACTGTTTGGCCCTTGATTTGGCCCTGTCCTGAGGAAGGGTATGACCCTTACCTCCAGTAATGTCAGCAATAATTTCTTTCAAACCAGGCCCGAATAAGGTCTGCCCCTTGAAAGGAATGTTAAGTAATTTAGACTTTGAAGTCACATCAGCTGACCAGGAATTAAGCCATAGCGCCCTACGCGCCTGGATGGCGAATCCGGAATTCTTAGCCGTTAGTTTAGTCAAATGAACAATGGCATCAGAAACAAATGAGTTAGCTAGCTTAAGTGTTCTAAGCTTGTCAATAATTTCAGTCAATGGAGCTGTATGGATGGCCTCTTCCAGGGCCTCAAACCAGAACGCCGCCGCAGCAGTGACAGGCGCAATGCATGCAAGGGGCTGTAAAATAAAAACCTTGTTGAATAAACATTTTCTTAAGGTAACCCTCTAATTTTTTATCCATTGGATCTGAAAAAGCACAATTGTCCTCAACCGGGATAGTGGTACGCTTTGCTAAAGTAGAAACTGCTCCCTCCACCTTAGGGACTGTCTGCCATAAGTCCTGTGTAGTGGCATCTATTGGAAACATTTTTCTAAATATAGGAGGTGGGGAAAAGGGCACACCGGGTCTATCCCACTCCTTACTAATAATTTCTGTAAGCCTTTTAGGTATTGGAAAAACATCAGTACTCACCGGCACTGCATAGTATTTATCCAGCCTACACAATTTCTCTGGCACTGCAATTGTGTCACAGTCATTCAGAGCAGCTAATACCTCCCCAAGTAACACACGGAGGTTCTCAAGCTTAAATTTAAAATTAGAAATCTCTGAATCAGGTCTCCCCGATTCAGAGACGTCACCCACAGACTGAAGCTCTCCGTCCTCAGGTTCTGCATATTGTGACGCAGTATCAGACATGGCTCTTACAGCATCTACGCGCTCTGTATCTCGTCTAACCCCAGAGCTATCGCGCTTGCCTCTCAATTCAGGCAATCTGGCTAATACCTGTGACAGGGTATTATTCATGATTGCAGCCATGTCCTGCAAAGTAATCGCTATGGGCATCCCTGATGTACTTGGCGCCATATTAGCGTGCGTCCCTCGAGCGGGAGGCGAAGGGTCCGACACGTGGGGAGAGTTAGTCGGCATAACTTCCCCCTCGACAGACCCCTCTGGTGACAATTCTTTTATAGATAAAGACTGATTTTTACTGTTTAAGGTGAAATCAATACATTTAGTACACATTCTCCTATGGGGCTCCACAATGGCTTTTAAACATAATAAACAAGTAGTTTCCTCTGTGTCAGACATGTTTGTACAGACTAGCAATGAGACTAGCAAGCTTGGAAAACACTTTAAACAAAGTTAACAAGCAATATAAAAAACGTTACTGTGCCTTTAAGAGAAACAAATTTTGGCAAAATTTGAAATAACAGTGAAAAAAGGCAGTTACACTAACAAAGTTTTTACAGTGTATGTAACAAGTTAGCAGAGCATTGCACCCACTTGCAAATGGATGATTAACCCCTTAATACAAAAAACAGATTAACAAAATGAAAAATATGTTTTTTAAACAGTCATAACAACTGCCACAGCTCCTACTTTTGAAGCCTTTTGAGCCCATCAGAGATGTCCTATAGCATGCAGGGGACTGCTGAGGGAAGCTGAATGTCACAGTTTGTATTTTTAACTGCACCAACTGTAACTTTTATACTATAACAGTGGAAAGCCTCTGTTTCTAGGCAAAAATAAAGCCAGCCATGTGGAAAAAACTAGGCCCCAATAAGTTTTATCACCAAAGCATATATAAAAACGATTAAACATGCCAGCAAACGTTTTATATTACACTTTTATAAGAGTATGTATCTCTGTTAATAAGCCTGATACCAGTCGCTATTAAATCACTGCATTTAGGCTTAACTTACATTAATCCGGTATCAGCAGCATTTTTCTAGCAAGTTCCATCCCTAGAAATATGTTTACTGCACATACCTTATTGCAGGAAAACCTGCACGCCATTCCCTCTCTAAAGTTACCTCACTCCTCAGAATATGTGAGAACGGCAATGGATCTTAGTTACTTCTGCTAAGATCATAGAAATCACAGGCAGATTCTTCTTCTAATGCTGCCTTTGATAAAACAGTACACTCCGGTACCATTTAAAAATAACAAACTTTTGATTGAAGTTAAGAAACTAACTATAATACACCACTCTCCTCTTACTACGTCCATCTTTGTTGAGACTTGCAAGAGAATGACTGGATATGGCAGTTAGGGGAGGAGCTATATAGCAGCTCTGCTGTGGGTGATCCTCTTGCAACTTCCTGTTGGGAAGGAGAATATCCCACAAGTAATGGATGATCCGTGGACTGGATACACTTAACAAGAGAAATTGGATGCGCCTAATATTTAGAACATGCACTATATAAATAGTGTATCAAATAATCTGTGCAATAATCTCACAGTGTCACTCATTATTGTGGAAATGCTGACTAATCAGTTACCTTAGTAACCATAACACTATATGAAACAAAATACTAAACAAAACTTCTACAAAGTGCAATATCACTTATGAGAGTGATCTAATATTGGCTAATCCTATAACATATCAACCAATCATATATTGCAGCAGTGGTAGTGCAGTGTATATAGTCAAATAAATGACTAAAATTATAACAGTGATCATAAAAAGTGAAAGTGATTCAGATAAAAAGTCTTCATACACATATAATCTGGACCAAAATATACATTAGTTATATCACTTATCGTATATAGCAGCGCTATTGTCAGAGGCAGGGGGTAAAATCCCACACACTAGATAGCAAGTTGAAGTGATCTCCCCTATTGCCAGGGGTTGGTAAAAAGTGTTCCTGTATCAAATGAATAATCAATCCGCGGCTTGCTACTTCTTCAGGATGATAGTTGGTATACAGTTCTGCAGCATTATACAAAAAGAAAAAAGAAGGCACCACAATAGTGCAACATCAGTGGTGTTAACACAAATCCCCCACTCCAATCAGTTGTACTTACAAGAACTTCAGCACTTGATAAGTGCCACAAAGACAATCTGAGCTCTTATAGTCGCTCAGCAGACTATTCCTCGTTTATCCTGGAGGCCTCTGTGTACTGTTAGTATCTTTGTCCACACACCGGTGCCCAAGGAGAAAAAAAGGGGGCTTATCAAATCAAACCCAACCTTATGCTGTATTAGCCTTAAAAAGAGTTACCCCAGACTTCAACTGGAACTGTCAATAGGGCAATTCTGATACAATGACATCCGTGGAAAGTCTCATATATGAAAAAGACTTTTTATTAAAACAATGTTAAAACACAACGTTTCTCGGTCTTACACCGACCGTTTCATCAGGTGAATTGCATGCTTCAATTATCCACGGATTTAAATACAAGTGTGATTCTATGGGATGCAATGCGCATGCACGAAAAATTCCCTTCACAGGGAGACCAATCATCTCACATACTGCGTCGGCCAATCAGAATAGTTTTATAGTCACACACCTCCGGAGCAACGATACATATTCTATAAAATGTATCCTACAATCAATACACCAGTGTGACAAAGTCTATACAAAAGAAATGTTACATCAATAACTATAGCAAAAAATGTTAATCTTTCCGTTTGGGTTTTGTTTGCCGGAAAAATCACGCTGATGCATTGCTGATATCCCGTACAGTCCAACAGTATTTTAAATGTGTCAAGATCAGAATACAAACAGAGGTAAAAGGCATGGAAACTATACACTAAATACTGGATCTAAAATTATAACATTACATTTAAAATTAAAACACATAATCCCCTTCAGTTTCTAGAAGTCCGTATAAAAAAACAACAAAACGGACTATACTTGTATTAGTGACAGGGCTTTCCTAACCGACTCTCAATAGACATTATTTTCCTAACAGGACATATTCTAACTGGATCTCAGTGGAAATCTAGCATTATTACATACAGTGGCTTATATACGTACCGATTTTATATACTAAAACCATGCTATAAGTATACATATTCTAACCGGATCTCAGTGGACACCTACCATAATTACATACAGTTGGCTTTATTACGTACCAATTTTATATACTAAAACCATGCTATAAGTATACAATGTCAAGTCCAAAATTATATGATGAAACATATAAGTGTCCCTTAGGTTCATACCCAATAAATAAAAACAAAGGTGACAACACAGATACTATTCTACTGACAGGCTATTTCATACCCGCATCTCAACAAAAATATAACTATATTGCAACCTATTTAGACCTATACAACCCAGCAATCAGTTTTGTAGAATAAGAAGGAATTGTACCGATCTAGAAACTTTTGATGAAAAATCGATGCTTTTGAGGGAAAGATTTGTGGAGAAACAATATCCGAGAGAATTAATTGAGGAAAGCTATATTAAGGCCCGAGATAGAGATAGAAACGATATGATTAATAAGAATATGATACATAATAATAGAGAAACTATGGTGTCATATGATATTAATAATAAAGACTCTATAAAGTCTATAAGCAGCAAAAAGGAGGGAAATAATACAAATATAAATAAAAACAAAAACAAAAATGGGTTGAGATTTTTTACTCAATATAATAACAATTTTAGAAAAATTAAAAATATACTCAATAAATATTGGTTTATTCTTAAATGAGATCCACTACTAAAAAACTGCCTAGATGAAAGACCGGTTTGTACCTTTAAATGAGCTCCAACTATTAAAAACAAATTGGCCCCTAGTAAGATCCTGATGAAAAAACGAAAAACAGGATCCATAGTTAACAATAAAAGCAAGAACAGTTTGGCTAAATCTGGTTTTTATCAATGCAAAAGAGCCATGTGTGGTCACTGTGAGTTTACATCAGGGAAAAAAGTGAATGTGACCTCCTATGCTACTAAAGAGACATTTGAGATAGATACACATTTCACTTGTGATTCATGTTTTGTTGTATACCTTTTAGAGTGTAAATGTGGGGCCCAGTATATTGGGAGGACCTCTAGACCCCTCAAAAAGAGATGGGGGGAACATATGAGAAATCTTAAAAATAAAATAAAAAAACCATAGTATTCCCAGACACGGCAATAAATGCCATATAGGGGAAACTAATATTTTCAGAATCTACCCACTTGAACAGGTTCTTACAAAATGGGGTAGAAATAGATTCCTTCACCTCAGACAGAGAGAAACCTATTGGATCTGGAGGATGAAGACTCTGAGTCCATATGGGTTAAATGAGAATATCGACATGGCTGCTTTCAATCATTAGAGGTATACGCCACTTCCTTCACTAGAGGGGTACATTTTTGAAACTTTATTTTAATGAGACATAAATTGAGCATATCATTTATTACATCAAATATTACTTAGGAACTGTTTTTACAGTCTTCTTGTAGTATCATCCCAGTGTAGAGACATAATGGGACTAGTCTGTAATGGATTAGGGGGTACTTATATGACCCTTTCACTGAGATTGATTTCCCATTATTGTATACATTAGAGTTGGGGTAAAATAGGAGTTTGTAGTACCATAATAGTGCTAATGAGTCAGTGATAATTCCACCATGATCCATAGGAATGTTATAGGTCTAAATAGGTTGCAATATAGTTATATTTTTGTTGAGATGCGGGTAAGATATAGCCTGTCAGTAGAATAGTATCTGTGTTGTCACCTTTGTTTTTATTTATTGGATCTGAACCTAAGGGACACTTATATGTTTCATCATATAATTTTGGACTTGACATTGTATACTTATAGCATGGTTTTAGTTTATAAAATTGGTACGTAACAAAGCCAACTGTATGTAACTATGGTAGGTGTCCACTGAGATCCGGTTAGAATATGTATATTTATAGCATGGTTTTATTATATAAAATTGGTACGTATATAAGCCACTGTATGTAATAATGCTAGATTTCCACTGAGATCCGGTTAGAATATGTCCTGTCAGGAAATTAATGTCTATTGAGAGTCGTTTAGGATAAGCCCTGTCACTAATAGAAGTATAGTCCGTTTTGTTGTTTTTTATACGGACTTCTAGAAACTGAAGGGCATTATGTGTTTTAATTTTAAATTTAATGTTATACTTTTAGATCAAGTATTTAGTGTATAGTTTCCATGTCTTTTACCTCTGTTTGTATTCTGATCTTGACACATTTAAAATACTGTTGGACTGTTCGGGATATCAGCAATGCATCAGCGTGATTTTTCCGGCAAACAAAACCCAAACGGAAAGATTAACATTTTTTGCTATAGTTATTGATGTAACATTTCTTTTGTATAGACTTTGTCACACTGGTGTATTGATTGTAGGATACATTTTATAGAATATGTATCATTGCTTCAGAGGTGTGAGACTATAAAACTATTCTGATTGGCCGAAGCAGTATGTGAGATGATTGGTCTCCCTGTGAAGGGAATTTTTCGTGCATGCGCGTTGCATCCCATAGAACGCTCACACTTGTATTTAAATACGTGGATAATTGAAGCATGTAATTCACCTGATGAAACGGTCGGTGTAAGACCGAGAAACGTTGTGTTTTAAAATTGTTTTAATAAAAGTCTTTTACATATATGAGACTTTCCACGGATGTCATTGTATCAGAATTGCCTTATTGACAGTTCCAGTTGAAGTCTGGGGTAACTCTTTTTAAGGCTAATACAGCATAAGGTTGGGTTTGATTTGATAAGCCCCCTTTTTTTCTCCTTGGGCACCGGTGTGTGGACAAAGATACTAACAGTACACGGAGGCCTCCAGGACTATAAGAGCTCCGATTGTCTTTGTGGCACTTATCAAGGGCTGAAGTTCTTGTAAGTACAACTACCAACTATCATCCTGAAGAAGTAGCAAGCCGCGGATTGATTATCCATTTGATACAGGAACACTTTCTACCAACCCCTGGCAATAGGGGAGATCACTTCAACTTGCTATCTAGTGTGTGGGATTTTACCCCCTGCCCCTGACAATAGCGCTGCTATATACGATAAGTGATATAACTAATGTATATTTTGGTCCAGATTATATGTGTATGAAGACTTTTTATCTGAATCACTTTCACTTTTTATGATCACTGTTATATTTTTAGTCATTTATTTGACTATATACACTGCACTACCACTGCTGCAATATATGATTGGTTGATATGTTATAGGATTAGCCAATATTAGATCACTCTCATAAGTGATATTGCACTTTGTAGAAGTTTTGTTTACTATTTTGTTTCATATAGTGTTATGGTTACTAAGGTAGCTGATTAGTTAGCATTTCCACAATACTGAGTGACACTGTGAGATTATTGCACAGATTATTTGATACACTATTAGGCGCATCCAATTTTTGTATTTATCCATTTGCGCTTTGTTCACGTTAGTTTGGTTGGATAGCGACAATATATATATATATATATATATATATATATATATATATATATATATATATATGCTTAACAGCATTAGTTAATTTACACATACCTAGTATCTATATACACAATTTATTAGTGATATAATCTTTTATTTACACATTTTATTAGTGATATAACCTTAATTGGTATTATCACCCAACTGTTTTAGGTTTTAGTTTACACTTTAGATACTAAGGACTGTATTAACATCTACACGATTAAATATACACTTAGTTTTAAGCATGCAGAGTAAAGAACAAAGAACCAGCAATTGGCTTTAAGGGCCAATGAGGATGGTATGGATACAAGTGGTGAGGACAACAGCACACTGTCTATGTCACAATTACTCTATAATTTAGAGTATGCCCTCAAAAGAGAACATAGATACTGGTGGAATGTTGATACCTTGAAAAAGTATAAGGAGAAGGGGCATATCCCTAGAGGTTTGAGAATCCTTAAACTATGTTCTTTTAAGAATGACAATGATCTTTTAAAAAAGTGGGAAGACATTTTATCAGAGTGTTCTTTTAGACTTATAGACCTTTTGATAGAATATAGAAAATCTGTTTTAAATCAAACTGAGTTAGAAATAGAGCAGATTCAATCAGCTCTATCTAAATATGAGTCTAACACAGAATTTATGAGGAGGATGATTGAGATACAAGATAAAGTAGACACATTTCAGAGGAAACTAATACAGACTAAATTGAAAAAACTCCTTAGGGATGAAAAAGACTACACCGATGGGGTGGTATATGACTATAATGTGAAAGGAAAGATTGAGAATGGCCCATTGGAGGTTTTAGAAGATAATCAGGAGACTAACGGTTAGATTTAGAGTTTTGTCGGTAACGACCCGCGTAGTTAACGCTGGCTTTTTTCTGGCCGCACCTTTAAAATAACTCTGGTATTGAGAGTCCACAGAATGGCTGCGTTAGGCTCTAAAAAAGGAGCGTAGAGCATATTTAACGCAACTGCAACTCTCGATACCAGAGTTGCTTACGGAAGCGGCCAGCTTAAAAAAACGTGCTCGTGCACGATTCCCCCATAGGAAACAATGGGGCTGTTTGAGCTGGAAAAAAACCTAACACCTGCAAAAAAGCTGCGTTCAGCTCCTAACGCAGCCCCATTGTTTGCTATGGGGAAACACTTCCTACGTCTGCACCTAACACTCTAACATGTACCCCGAGTCTAAACACCCCTAACCTTACACTTATTAACCCCTAATCTGCCGCCCCGCTATCGCTGACCCCTGCATATTATTATTAACCCCTAATCTGCCGCTCCGTAAACGGCCGCTACTTACATTATCCCTATGTACCCCTAATCTGCTGCCCCTAACACCGCCGACCCCTATATTATATTTATTAACCCCTAATCTGCCCCCCACAACGTCGCCTCCACCTGCCTACACTTATTAACCCCTAATCTGCCGACCGGACCGCACCGCTATTATAATAAAGTTATTAACCCCTAATCCGCCTCACTAACCCTATAATAAATAGTATTAACCCCTAATCTGCCCTCCCTAACATCGCCGACACCTAACTTCAAACATTAACCCCTAATCTGCCGACAGGAGCTCACCGCTATTCTAATAAATGTATTAACCCCTAAAGCTAAGTCTAACACTAACACCCCCCTAAGTTAAATATAATTTAAATCTAACGAAATTAATTAACTCTTATTAAATAAATTATTCCTATTTAAAGCTAAATACTTACCTGTAAAATAAATCCTAATATAGCTACAATATAAATTATAATTATATTATAGCTATTTTAGGATTTATATTTATTTTACAGGTAACTTTGTATTTATTTTAACCAGGTACAATAGCTATTAAATAGTTAAGAACTATTTAATAGCTAAAATAGTTAAAATAATTACAAATTACCTGTAAAATAAATCCTAACCTAAGTTACAGTTAAACCTAACACTAGACTATCAATAAATTAATTAAATAAAATACCTACAATGACCTACAATTAAACCTAACACTACACTATCAATAAATTATTTAAATACAATATCTACAAATAAATACAATGAAATTAACTAACTAAAGTACAAACAATAAAAAAGAACTAAGTTACAAAAAATAAAAAAATATTTACAAACATTAGAAAAATATTACAACAATTTTAAACTAATTACACATACTCTAAGCCCCCTAATAAAATAACAAAGCCCCCCAAAATAAAAAAATGCCCTACCCTATTCTAAATTACTAAAGTTCAAAGCTCTTTTACCTTACCAGCCCTGAACAGGGCCCTTTGCGGGGCATGCCCCAAAGAATTCAGCTCTTTTGCCTGTAAAAAAAAAACATACAATACCCCCCCCCCCCAACATTACAATCTTCACCCTGCCAGGTTCACCGATCCGTCCTCGGAAGTCTTGATCCAAGCCTCGGAAGTGTTGATCCAAGCCCAAGCGGGGGGCTGAAGAGCGACGTCCATCCTCGGGCTGAAGTCTGGATCCAAGCGGCGACTGAAGAAATCCATCCTCGGGCTAAAGTCGGAAGTCCATCATCTGGATGAAGTCTTCTATCAAGCCGCATCTTCAATCTTCTTTCTTCTGGAGCGGAGCGGAACCATCTTCTTCCAAGCCGACGCGGAACATCCTCTTCAACCGACGACTAGACGACGAATGACGGTTCCTTTAAGAGACGTCATCCAAGATGGCGTCCCTCGAATTCCGATTGGCTGATAGGATTCTATCAGCCAATCGGAATTAAGGTAGGAATATTCTGATTGGCTGTTGGAATCAGCCAATCAGAATCAAGTTCAATCTGATTGGCTGATCCAATCAGCCAATCGGATTGAACTTGATTCTGATTGGCTGATTCCAACAGCCAATCAGAATATTCCTACCTTAATTCCGATTGGCTGATAGAATCCTATCAGCCAATCGGAATTCGAGGGACGCCATCTTGGATGACGTCTCTTAAAGGAACCGTCATTCGTCGGGAAGTCGTTGTCGGAAGAAGATGGGTCCGCGGTGGAGGTCTTCAAGATGGAGCCGGTCCTCATCGGATGAAGATCGAAGATGCCACTTGGAAGAAGATGGTTGCCGGTCCGGATCTACTCTTCTTCCTGGATAAGATGAAGACTTTGGACCCTTTTCTGGACTTCTTCAGCCATCGGATGATGGATGTCTAGCCCCCTCTTGGGTTGGATGAAGATATCGGAGCCAGGAAGGATCGGTGTGATACCCGGTGAGGTGAAGACAAGGTAGGAAGATCTTCAGGGGCTTAGTGTTAGGTTTATTTAAGGGGGGTTTGGGTTAGATTAGGGGTATGTGGGTGGTGGGTTGTAATGTTGGGGGGGGGTATTGTATGTGTTATTTTACAGGCAAAAGAGCTGAATTTCTTGGGGCATGCCCCGCAAAGGGCCCTGTTCAGGGCTGGTAAGGTAAAAGAGCTTTGAACTTTAGTAATTTAGAATAGGGTAGGGCATTTTTTTATTTTGGGGGTCTTTGTTATTTTATTAGGGGGCTTAGAGTAGGTGTAATTAGTTTAAAATTGATGTAATATTTTTCTGTTTGTAAATATTTTTTTATTTTTTGTAACTTAGTTCTTTTTTATTTTTTGTACTTTAGTTAGTTTATTTCATTGTATTTATTTGTAGATATTGTATTTAATTAATGTATTGATAGTGTAGTGTTAGGTTTAATTGTAGGTAATTGTAGGTATTTTATTTAATTAATTTATTGATAGTGTAGTGTTAGGTTTAATTGTAACTTAGGTTAGGATTTATTTTACAGGTAATTTTGTAATTATTTTAACTATTTTAGCTATTAAATAGTTCTTAACTATTTAATAGCTATTGTACCTGGTTAAAATAAATACAAAGTTACCTGTAAAATAAATATAAATCCTAAAATAGCTATAATATAAATATAATTTATATTTTAGCTATATTAGGATTTATTTTACAGGTAAGTATTTAGCTTTAAATAGGAATAATTTATTTAATAAGAGTTAATTAATTTCGTTAGATTTAAATTATATTTAATTTAGGGGGGTGTTAGTGTTAGACTTAGCTTTAGGGGTTAATACATTTATTAGAATAGCGGTGAGCTCCAGTCGGCAGATTAGGGGTTAATGTTTGAAGTTAGGTGTCGGCGATGTTAGGAAGGGCAGATTAGGGGTTAATACTATTTATTATAGGGTTAGTGAGGCGGATTAGGGGTTAATAACTTTATTATAGTAGCGGTGCGGTCCGCTCGGCAGATTAGGGGTCAATAAGTGTAGGCAGGTGGAGGGGACGTTGAGGGGGGCAGATTAGGGGTTAATAAATATAATATAGGGGTCGGCGGTGTTAGGGGCAGCAGATTAGGGGAACATAGCTATAATGTAGGTGGCGGCGGCGTGCGGACGGCAGATTAGGGGTTAATTATTGTAGGTAGCTGGCGGCGACGTTGTGGGGGGCAGGTTAGGGGTTAATAAATATAATATAGGGGTCGGCGGTGTTAGGGGCAGCAGATTAGGGGTACATAAGTATAACGTAGGTGGCGGTCGGCAGATTAGGGGTTAAAAAATTTTAATCGATTGGCGGCGATGTGGGGGGACCTCGGTTTAGGGGTACATAGGTAGTTAGGTGTTAGTGTACTTTAGAACACAGTAGTTAAGAGCTTTATGAACCGGCGTTAGCCCAGAAAGCTCTTAACTACTGACTTTTTTCTGCGGCTGGAGTTTTGTCGTTAGATTTCTAACGCTCACTTCAGCCACGACTCTAAATACCGGAGTTAGAAAGATCCCATTGAAAAGATAGGATACGCAAATGACGTAAGGGGATCTGCGGTATGGAAAAGTTGCGGCTGAAAAGTGAGCGTTAGACCCTTTCCTGACTGACTCCAAATAAAACCAGCGTTAGGAGCCTCTAACGCTGGTTTTCACGGCTACCGCCAAACTCCAAATCTAGGCCTAAGAATCCCCCGTTAGACCCTTGGACTAATGTTATATATAAGAAACCCAAAGATAAGAAAAAGAATGTGATTTATATGAAGCTGTTTATCCCAAATGACTGCTTACCCAATCCCCACATTACACCTTATTGTAAAAATCAGTGAGAATAGTGCCTTAGACTCACTTAAAATTCTAAAAACAAATAACGAAACAAATAAGTGAAAGATGTGTTAATCTTTAGTCAGTATTTATGGCCTAAAATATGTAGTAATAAAATTTAACTTGCTGTAGCAAGTTTTCTTTTTCGAGAATGAGTATAGCAATTGGCACATTTACCATTCCATTCTTTAAAAATGTAATGTTCACTAACAGCCGTATTATCACCATATCACTTTTCATTATTGCAGTTCTTGGTAAAGAAAATATTTTGACATAATAGCTAATAAAACAGAAATTAAGTTAATATAAAAAGAGTAGTTCAGAGAATATAACAGTATACGTTTAGAATTCAAAGTACAATCAAAGGTCATTGTGACATTTCTTCCAAAGGATGTTGAAATACTGAGTGGATGTTTAATCAAATATTTGCAATATATTTGATCAAATAGTGAAGTTAGAAGTTGCATTTAATACCAGGCATTTTACTAACACATAACATTTACTTCACATTTCTGCCATTTATAAATATATCTCTGAGATTACATATTTCAAACTTCAATTTTTTTTCCACCTATTATAATGTGTGTCTATGGAAATTTGTGCTCAATCAGCCATTGATTCAGCCAAAATTTGTGAGGTTAGGCACTGATTCTGGACTAGAAGGTCTAAGTCACAATCAGCATTCCATTTCATCTTAAAGGTGTTCAATGGGGTTGAGGTCAGGTCACTGTGCAGGCTATTCAAGTTCCTCCACACCAAACTCATCAAACCATGTCTTCATGGACCTCGCTTTGTGCACAGGGGCACAGTCATGCTGCAGCAGAAAATGACCTTCCCCAAACCGTTGCCACAAAGTTGGAAGCACCCAATTGTCTAAAATGTCTGTATTTTGTATCATTAAGATGACCCTTCACTGGAACTAAGGGTCCTAGTCTCAGAGTGTGAAAAACAGCAGCAGACCATTATCCCTCCTCCAACTAACTTTACAATAGGTGCTATGCATTCCAGAAGGTAGCATTTTCCTGACATCTGCAACAGCCAGCGTCTTCCATCATTAGTCCTTAAGAAGCGGCAAGGCACTGCTGTCCTGGGCCTCTTTCTGCCACAATCTCACTAACACTGGCAAGATTGTGCTATTTCTGCAGCAATAGAAGTGCAGAGAGGCCGATGCAGAGAGGCCGATCCATCTCTGCATTAAGTAGCGATGGTGCCAATCGTTGGTGGTGTGGGAGGGAGATGGGTGGGTGTCCCATCACTGGAGGGTGGAGGGAGGGATGGTAATGGGTGGGACCACTACAATGCAGAAAAATTTCCACACTGAGAGCGGGAGGGAGGCAGAGGGGGGCCCCCAGAGGGAGAGGGGTATTTAGAGATGAAAGGGGGTCCCTAGAAAAAGATAGCTTGGAGGAGGGAGGTGGGGTGGATGAGGGGGGCTGCTACTGTACAGTAAAAAAATGTTTTTAAAGTCAATAAAAACATAAATGTATATAAAACTGGGTACTGGCAGACAGATTCCAGTACCTAAGATGGCAGACACTAGTTAGAGGGGAAAAGTTAAAGAGCTGTTTGTGAGGGATCAGGGAGGGGTCAGGGGGTAGAAGGGTTCAGGTGGGAGGGTAATCTCTCCATACAGCTAAACTTAACCTTATAAGCTACCAAATTGACCCCTTAACTGACAGGAATTTAAGAAGTGTGGTATGTAGCTGCAATTAGTGGCCTTCTTATTACCAAAAAAAGCAATGACAAAGCCATGTATGTCTGCTATTTCTGAACAAAGGGAATCCAAGAGAAGCTTTTACATCCATTTGTGTTATGACTGCACAAGTGGTATGTAAGAACCCCAAACTTTGTGAAAAAGTTAACAATTTTTTATATATAAATATTCTAGAAATGGGCCTAGATCAATACCCCCGGTTGTCTAATAGAAAAAAATATATTGCTTTGATAGGTACATTTAAAAAAAGCTCTATTTTTGTTCAAATGGAGTGATGGAAAAAATGCTAAAAATTCTCTGTTTTTTAAGCAAGTTTTTGTTCGGAATACATTTTATAGATAAAGAGTTGTTGTTAACATGCTCTATAAAATCGCCTACATTTTTTTCTGTCACTTTTCCATATAAGGATGAAATCATGGATGTATCTCTGCCATGTCACCAGGTTTACACCCCATGGATTATTTTGCCAAATATATTGGTTCTCAAAATATTCCATAAAGAAGTTGGACTTGGTGGCAAACTTGGTGCCCATGGCGGTACCACAAATTTAAAAAAAAAAAATGTATTATTAAACCAAAGAAAAATAATGGTGTAAAATTAAATCTATTTTGAGTAACATGAATTCAATTAGATCTATTTTTAGGGAAATATCTTGTGTTAGTTCCATCTAACTGTCTGTATTCCATATTTATGTTCAATTGTTGTGTATAATGATGTAATGTCGAAAGTGGCCCAACTATAGTTGTTCTGACACTCTAGTGCATCTAATACCTTTAAAGTATGTTTCATGTCTTTTAAGTGGGATTTAGCTGTAAAATCCAACTTAAAAGACTGCTAAAATCCTATTGGCTGTTCCAATCAGCCAATAGGATTGAGCTCTCATCCTATTGGCCGTTCCAATCAGCCAATAGGATTGAGCTCTCATCCTATTGGCTGATAAGAACAGCCAATAGGATGAGAGCTGCTCAATCCTATTGGCTGATTGGAACAGCCAATAGGATTTTAGCAGCTCTAATCCGATTGTCTGATTGGAACCTTTCAGCCATTAGAAATGCAAGGGACACCATCTTGGATGACATCACTTGCATTCAAGTTCCAGTTTACGGCGGAGACCGTATTGAAGAAGAGCTCCGCACCAGTTGGATGAAGATAGAAGATGCCGTCTGAAATAAGACTTCGCTGGCTGGATGAAGATGGAAGAGGCCATCCGGATGAAGACTTCTTGCCGGCTGGATGGATCCTTTAAGCGGGACTTCAATAACTGTAAAAGGATCATCGGGGGTTAGTGTTAGTTTTATTTAAGGGTTTTTTGGGTGGCTTTTATTTTTAGAGTAGGGTCTGGTAAAATAGCTAAATGCCCTTTTAAGGACAATGCCCATACAAATGCCCTTTTCAGGGCAATGGGGAGCTTAAGTTATTTTAGATATAGTTTTTATTTGGGGGATTGGTTGGTTGGTTGGGTGTTGGATTTTACTGTTAGGGGGTGTTTGTATTTTTTTTTTACAGGTAAAAGAGTTGATTTCTTTGGGGCAATGCCCCACAAAAGGCCCTTTTAAGGGTCATTGGTAGTTTATTGTAGGCTAGGTTTTTTTTATTTTGGGGGGGCTTTTGTATTTTGATAGGGCTATTAGATTAGGTGTAATTCTTTTTTATTTTTGATAATGTGTTTTTTTTCCCGTAATTTAGTGTTTCTTATTTTTTGTAACTTAGCGTTTATTTTTTTTTTGTAATTTAGTAATTTTTAATAAGGTTAAATAGCATATTTAAATAATTTGAGTAGGGTTAGGGTTTTTAATATGTACTTTAGTTAATTTAATTGGTAGTTTAATTTAATTGTAGTATAATAGTTAGGGTAGGTTAATTAATAGTTTAATTTAGTTTATTTTAATTTAAAGTTAGCGGGTTGTAAGGTTTAGGGGTTAATAGCTTAATTTAGTTTATGGCGATGTGGGGGGCTGGCGGTTTAGGGGTTAATAGGTTTAGATAGTGGTAATGATGTGGGAGGCCAGAGGTTTAGGGGTAATACGTTTATTTAGTGGCGGCGGGGTCCGGGAGCGGCAGGATATGGGTTAATTACTTTTTTTTAGTGGGATAGCTTTCTCTGCTTTCAGACTCCCATTGATTCCTATGGCATCCGCGGCCTCCAGGGTATATATATATATATATATATATATATATATATATATATATATATATATATATATATATATATACTATATAATACTAGAATATATTCCAATATTTCAAGCTTGATGTACAAGGTGCTAAAAAATAAAAAATCTATGTCAGAAATTAAGACATTAATTGGGAGTCTTTACAAGTACAAGATAATATAAAGGGTATAGGGGATTTAATTATTCACTGTGAAAGTTATATATGAGTGGTTATAAATTGTTATAATATTGTGATGTTCTACATATAATCTGTCATAATTTATCCTTATGTTCTTTTAATATCAGATACATGCACTATACATTATTTTGAAAGGCTATTACAATGTAATGACCACTAGGTGGAGCCCTAGGACACTGTGAGCTCAGTTTGGCGCCAAGAATTGTGTCTAAAAATGGTATGAAGTACCTGTATCTGTAGCATGATTAAGGGGTTAAACCCCGAAACGTTGCTGTTTTAAGCTATTCCAATAAAAGGTTTATAAATATCAACAGTGCTGGTGATTCCACGCTCATTATTATGCAGCCTCCAGGGTGGCGGATTGAAAACCAGGTACGCTGGGCCAGAATAGGCGCGAGCGTACCTGTTAACTATTTGATAACTTTGAAAAAGTGTCAGATAGGACCGAATGTGTATTCGGAACATCTGTAATGACGTAAGCAACGATCTACATTGGATTGCGACCGGCGGATTGTATGTTACGTCACAGATTTCAACTTTTGCCAGTCTGTAGGCTTTGATAACTAGGTCGGATCAAGCTTACAACAATTACGCTGCAGAATTTCGGCGTATTTGCGGTTGACGGCTTGATAAATATCCCCCGATATCTTTATTGGTAGCCACAATAAGTATATTTTCCATGTGTTTAAAAAATGCTTGTTTAGGGCTAGATTTAAGAATTTGGTATTTATCCCCCCAAAAAAAAGATTCTGTTGGATACTTCTAAATAGTATTCTTTAGACATCACTACTAGACCCACCCTTATTTCCTTCCTTAATTACTATATCTTCTCTTTTATTAAGGAGTTTGAGCGCATTTTTTTTCCTGTGAATTTAGATTATCTAGTTGGTAATTGTTTTTATT
Source organism: Bombina bombina (assembly GCF_027579735.1). Classification (NCBI taxonomy): domain Eukaryota; kingdom Metazoa; phylum Chordata; class Amphibia; order Anura; family Bombinatoridae; genus Bombina; species Bombina bombina. Next base: position 965,344,282 of record NC_069502.1, read on the forward strand.
TTTAATTTATTAAAAACACTTCTATGTTTGAGCCTTTAGCTCCATTAGGATAACATTTAGATGGAATTCCCTTCTTTTATTATCATTATAGCTGTGATCTATGCTATTAGTTAAGAGGCTAGTGGCAGTGTTGCCCTTTATTAAAAAGAAATGTTTAACTGTTAAATTACGCATACATTTCTGTGCATCTATGAATAAAGAGAATGGGTTTGCTTTTTGTAGGAGAGAATTTTAAACCTTTATTAGAACTACTTTTTCTTGTATTTCTAATATTTGTTTACCCGAGATGTTAAATATACCGCTAAAATCTAAAATCTTTTTCTCCTGTGACAGTTTTGAAATTTATCTACCCCCATTTCCCTTATATCCTCTGGTGATCTTTCTCTTTTTCTCCGTCCAGATTGTTTTAGAGAGGAAAACATGTTTCGGTGGAACCAGAATTTTTTATTTATTAGATTCTCTAGTTTGCTTAGATCTTTGTGGATATTGGTTTTGTTTTAAGGGTACAGAATCCCCAAAAGAATCCTTAGTAGTAAAAAATTATTTGTTTATTATGTGTATTGTTACATTTTGGTTGATGTGAACTAGAGGGGTTATGTATTTTTGTATTATTGGTATTAGAGGTTTTGTTTAAGTTTATTTGTTTGACTATTACTGTGAGAATTGAAACAGGAAGTATTATTATTGGCAATATTGGGGAAACAATTTGTTTCTTAGCATATTGCAGTGATGTGCAGTCACTAGAGGCAGGTGAGGCAGTGCTTCACCTCTCATATGGGCAAAAATATATTTTTTTTTATTGGCTTTAAAAAAAAAATTGTATTTTTTTCCCCAGCATTTTTTTTTCCTCACAGCTATATGTTGTGCAATGCAGAGGCACAAGCAGGTCTGCCCACCATTACACAACATGCTGCGCCACCTACTGGATGCAAGTGGTTAAGATCATTGCATTGCCCATTAACTGCTTATTTGAGGCAGTCCTATTTGGGCTGAACCAATCCAGTGAGAGGCATTAGTAAGTGGAACTTAGGGTTGGGGCTGGATGTTAAATCATATAAAACAAAACAAAAATGGAAAAAAACAACTTTCATATATTTTGTTGCTGTCCTGTGAACCTGCTAGCTTTGCTAAAGTGAAAAAGAGAGTTCTGTTCTTCCCCTCTAAGTGCAGTGGAATGTTCCACTGTCACTTCCTGAATCCTTACAGAGCAGGAAGAGAGAGGCACAGAGAACACTGTTTCAGCCACATCTTATTGAAGTAAGATTTTGCTAAAAAGGGATTCTGTTAGGGAAAATGATAATTTAATGAATGTGGTTTAGTGTTTTTTTTACTCTTTTACAGCAGGGTCGTTTTTGTATTTTGTTTACTCAAACTTTACACCCACTAACTTAGCAGCTTGCCTCTGTACTAATGTATAGTTTTACTTTCTGAACTCTCTGTAGCTCTGCTGTTTTATTACTTTAAAATGCAGTGGTCCCCCCCCCCTTGTGTGTGTGTGTCTCTCTATCTATCCATCTCTCTCCTTATGTGTTGCTCTCCCCATGGTCTCTTTCTCTCTCTGTCTCTCTTCCTCCCCCTCTGACTCTCTCATCCCTTATGTAATGAAAGAATCTATAAGCATAATTTACAGCATTAAAGGGCCACTAAACCCAAAATCTTTCTTTCATGATTCAGATAGAGAATAGAAATTTAAACAGCATTACAATTTACTTCCATTATTTATTTTGCTTCATTTTTTAAATATCCTTAGTTGAAGAAAAAGCAATGCACATGGTGAGCCAATCACACGAGGCTTCTATGTGCAGCAACCAATCAGCAGCTAGTGAGCATATCTAGATATGCTTTTCATCAAAGAATATCAAGAGAATACAACAAATTAGATAATATAAGTAAATTAGAAAGATGTTTAAAATTGCATTCTCTTTATAAATCATAAAAGAAAAAATGTGGGTGGCATGTCCCTTTAAAGTAAAAAGTATGTTTTAAACATATTTTAATGGGCATGGATTTCTAGATCTCATAATCAGAGCAAGCATTGTGTTATCTGGCAAGAGTTTCTGTTACAATCCTTTTAGACTAAAATCAGATGTTTACTAAGTTGACCAGTTTTCCAAGACACCATTTAAAGGGACATGAAACCCATATGCAAATTTAAATAACTTTCCCATTTACATCTAATATCTAATTTTCTTCATTCTTTTGATGTCCTTTGTTGAAAATCATATCTAAATATGCTCAGTAGCTGCTGATTGGTGGCTGCACATAGATACCTCATGTGATTGGCTCACCCATGTGCATTGCTATTTCTTCAACAAAGGATATCTAAAGAATGAAGGCGTATCCTAGCCACTGCCTCACCAGCCTCTGACGTCACTGCACGTCACTGGCATATTGTATACCATTTTGAAAGTCATCTCTATCACACAAATATTTATTATATTTGCGTTTCCCAATAGTGTAATTGAATTCCTTTGTTTTTTTAGTAATCTGATCGTGTTTCTGTTTACACAACTAAGTGTGGTTCTAATGACACTTCCAGCTCTTTATTGTCACTCTTTAAAGGGACATTCCAGTCAAAATGTAAATGCACATAGATTTATTACATATTTGAATAGAAACATATTTGCAATATACAGGTATTGGCAAAAATGCTTCTAGAAAGAGTTATCACTGTTATAGAGTTAACATTTTTCTCGGCATGTGCATGTGAAGCATAGCTAGATATTGTCACTGCCCCCACATATTAAATACTGCAGCTGTTCAGATAATCAGTGGGACTTGTATCATGTCAGCAATTAACAAATTGAGTCATTACCAGATGGGAGAAGCACCTTAGGCTCTATGATCAAGTGTTGTGTTTAAAATGCTGGTGCACGGTGCATACTTAAATACACTTTTGAAACAGCTATAGCTTTTATAAGAAGCATTTTTGCTAATGCATGCATATTACAAAATTAATTCTGTTCAATACCAAAATGCACTCATGTGGTTTCCAATTTTGGCTGGAATATCCCTTTAAACCTTTAAGAGCCTCATTTTGGTATTCATAAAGGAGACTGGTTGACAAATTGTTGTGGGTCCTGTCTGGAAGGACCTTCTCTATTGCGTTTTTTTAATTCTGTATGTTTTTTTTTCCACTCCACTGCACCATCCCCATAACCAGCCCTGTGTAAAAAGATTCTTTAATAATGAAGTCTTTCAATTCATTCCTCTAGTATCTTTCTACATGCTTCTAGATATGAAATATGTTCACCCTTGTCATAGAAGTATGAGCAGCCATTCCCATAGTGCAAACATACAACTAGTTGTGTACTAATTTCACTCTAGGGCTCGATTTATAATCAGGCAGGCGGATGAGGTTCACTGTCATGAACCTCATCTGCCCAGCCTCACAGCGAGCGGGCAGCAGTATGCTGCCCCATTTAACATTGCACAAGCCGCTGCTTGTGCAATGCCGCCCTCTGCTCGCACACAGCCAATCGTGCGCAAGAGGGGGCTGTTAATCATCCCAATACGATCAAATAGGGATAATTGCAATCTGCAACACTTTAGGTGGCAGAGAGGTTAAGTAGCAATGAACCTGAAACACTGGGGCTCCAAAGCTGCGGTCACAGCTTGATAAATGGAGCCCAAGCTGTAAGATGGCTCTTTTTTATATGTTGAACTTTTTATACTTCTACATATACAATTACACAGTACTAGCAACATTACTGAACAAGGAAATGCAAATACTATATTAGTAAAGGCATCATTTATCAATATGAATGAAGAGCTTAAAACGTATTTTAAACATATCTACTGAAGGATTATTTTCAATTTTTCATGATCCTGTCACTTTAGGCACCATATAAAGGATCTGTTTTTCAGTCTTCTGTATTTCTTGTCACATAGGCAGCCTTCCTTATTTAATAAGACCCAAATGACTGTAGCAGACTATAATTTTCTCAGACCTCAGAGAACATGTACATTGTACAACAACTTCAAGAACTTTAGAACTTTAGAACATTTATTATTATGGAGCCTGAAAGGTGATAAACAAGTGATCTGTGTTTAGTGGACTTACTATTCAGAGTTACTACCCTCTAAACTCTCCAGTAGTAAAATATGTTATATGAATGCTTGCTTTAACCAAAAGGAAAATCTCACATTAGAGGGACAGTCTACTCCAGAATTTTTATTGTTTAAAAAGTTAATCCCTTGATTACCCATTCCCCAGTTTTGCATAACCAACACGATTATATTAATATAGTTTTTACCTCTGTGATTACTTTGTATTTTAGCCAATCAGTGCTGACTCCTAGGTAACTCTGCAGGCTTGAGCACAATGTTATCTATATAGCACACATGAACAAATGCCCTCTAACTGTGAAAAACTGTCAAAAAATGCATTTCCAATAAGAGGGGGCCTCTAAGAAATTAGCATATGAGCCTACCTAGGTTTAGCTTTCCACTAAGGATACCAAGAGTATAAAGCAAAATTGATGATAATAGTTAATTGAAAAGTTGTTTAAAATGTCATGTTTAATTTTGACTATACTGTCCTTTTAAGAATTTATTTTAAGTGTGTTCATACCTATGTAGTACAAATGTTATTCTGCAGAAAGATCTTATTCTGCTTTTCAGCACAAAATGTGTAGGATACAGACTGAAGCTATTGATTTTGTAGAACATTGCAGTAGCTGCTTAATGTCTGTTAGGGAAGCAAAGATTAGTCTGCTAAAGCTGAAAAATATTTGGATAATTGAAATAATACATACAGGGATACAGTAGAAAAGTGGCTATTATGTTCATTGGAGAAACGTTAAAATGATTCCATCAGCAATATCAGTGGCAACAGCTAACTATAAATTTGTACACTACAATGCATATGAATGTTTACAAAAATAAAGGATGTAGATGTGTAAGGCAGTTATTAATGGTGAAATTTATACAGGATTATGTTAGTTTGCATAGAAAGTATTTAAATGCCACATATTCCTGTCTGCAAGTCGTACAGTTTACTTCCCAGGAACGCAAGGTCATTTATTAAACTAACTATGAAGACTTAGCAAAATAAAATTACAGTTTTCAAAAGCTGGTACACAAGTCACTCTGAGCAGATATTATGTACCACATTTGTTAGCAATTTTGACTGAATTTATCATACCAACAAACATGTGGGTAGCAGCTTTAGATGTTGCAAATTTCTATGTAGTATTTGCTCGATTATAAGACAAGTTTTTTTCAGAAAAAAAACTCTGAAAAAACGTCCTTGTCTTACTTTCAAACTCCGAGAGCCGCGTGGAGGTCACGTGAGCTGCGTGGGGTCACAAGAGCTGCGTGGGGGTCATGTGAGCGGATTTCTTTCCGCCCATCAGAAAATCTTGACTGCTAATGAGGTCATGTCATTGCTGCGATGTAATACTAATTATCATGATGACAGTATAACAAAATCATATGCATTCACTTGTTACTAGCGTATAGGCATATAATCATTATATAAATATAAATAAATCTTGACCTTCTATGAGGATGGAGATGGATTACGGTAATCTACAGCCATAAAAGACCCCTTATTTAAAGGGAAAGCAGACTCTAATGATTAGTATTGCACTTATTTATGTGAATGGAGCTGAGATGTAAATTCTACCCACCTACTTGCTTAAAAAATATGTATATGAACGTTTTTCCCTCTGTTACATAAAATTTTGGGTGGGTTGTCTTATAATCAGGGTCGTCTTATAATCAAGCAAATTAGACAGGAGACAACATATATTTTTTCGTAATTACTTTACTTACTTTTTTCTCTAAGATAACTTTGACCTAGATCCCTTGCACGTACATAGTTAAAGTGAAACCACCATAAAATATCCTAGCAACAGGAGATTTTTTTTACAATGTTTTCATTATAGAAAGTTTAAACCAACACCTCTCTGACACAAGCTGCTGTAACACTGGTACCTATATTACATATATGCCTATTTTATAGACTAATAACCCTATGGCCCCCATTTATCAAGTCGCGTATGTAGCTCCGGGGGCCCATCGCTGCAGACTCGCCTGAGTGAACAGTACATCAGCTATTAGCTGGCAGATTAAATCCCCTTGGGTAAGTTCACCCTGGGGTGATTGACATCCCCCTACTTGCGCACCATTGGGCTAGCATGAGCAGGGGGCGGCATTGCACAAGCATGAGCAATGGGAAATATATGCTGCGTATTGCTACAATACGCTGCCCCCATTTTACGATCCCCGGGCAGAAAGATTAGAGTGAGTAAACATTGTTTGTCTGGTAGTTGATTAATACTGGCCTATCTGTGACCCTGCCCCTTCACAATTATCAATACCCAAGAATATCAGTAAATGTCTCCCAGTACAAAGTCAGTTTGTCTTAATCTCAACTCAACCACAATAAATTCTAAAGGCTGAGCTGGTCCCCTAACATTATTACCCCATTCTTATTACTCCGCATACACTAAACAAACCCTCCATGGGGCATATTTATCAAACTCTGTATGGAACTTGATGCCCTTTGTTTCTGGTGAGTTTCTGGTGCTAGCAGATGATTGGCCGCGAATCTGCAGGGGGCGACATTGCACCAGCAGTTCACAAGAACTGCTGGTGCAATGATAAATGCTCACAGCGTATGCTCTTGGCATTTATCGGTGTGGTGGACATGATATGCTACATCGTATCAAGTCCGCTCGCACATTGTTAAATATCGCCCATATATTAGCCCATAAAAATAGACTAAATTAACCCACCAATGTATTTCCTCATGACAAATTACCCCCTATAATCTAAGTACTGCTATGTAATGCCCTTACCTATTGCAACCACCAAAAAATTAAACTTCATCCCAAAAGTAAAACTTAAAAAATTTACTTAAAAAGTAAAAACTTCTTAAAGGGACATGAAAAAACTCAAATTTTTCTTTCGCGAAAAAGATACATACAATTGTCAACAACTGTCCAATTTACTTATATTTTCAGATTTGCTTCATTCTCTTGATATACTTTGTTGAAGGAGCACAAATTCACTTCTGGTAGCTACAGGTGAGCTAATTGCAAGAGGCATATATGTGCATCCACCAATCAACAACTAGCTCCCAGTAGTGCATTGCTGCTCCTGAGCCTACCTAGGTATGATTTTCAACAAGGGATACCAAAAGAATGAAGCAAATTGAAAAGTTGCTTAAAATTGCATACTCCATTTGAATCATTAAAGGAATAGTCTACAGAAAATTAAACATTTTATGCAAATTTCTAATTTACTTCTATTATATATTTTTCTTTGTTCTCTTAGTATCTTTATTTGAATGTAAGCATAGGAGCCAGCCCATTTTGAGTTAAGCACCTGGATAGCACTGGCTGATTGGTGGCTACATTTAGACACCAATCAGAAAGTGCTACCCAGGGACTGAACCAAAAATGGATTGCTGTAAAATTCCCAGAATGGGAACTAAAAGGGGCAGGCTTTTTTCAGAAAATATTGATAAGTAAGAACATAAGTCAATGTTCAGATAGTGTAGTACAATGTTTTACCTCGAAGGGAAGAGATCGCCCCAAAAAGCGACTGGCCAATGGATGTAAAACAGTCTTGAAAGGGTCTGAAGTGCGGGCCGCTCCTCTTGTTCCCGGTGTATGGGATGATCTGAACAATCAAAGAAAAAAGAGAAGGCGCCTCATAGTGTGAGTAAGTCTTAAAAGGACCGTATGATGCAAAATGATAAGGCTTACCGAATGATGTTGCACCGTACTTGTGACCGGTACCAGCGGGCAGACTAACTCTTAACAGTGGTTAGCACACTGATACGGCTCGTTGATCAGCTATGTCTTGGTTTTCACCGGATTAATCTCAGCCGTGCTCCAGGAATCACTGCTCCAAAGATGTGAGCTTGATGTAGCGGTTTGCTATGCTGTGCGTCCAGAAAGCAATATAACCATATAGAAACCAAATGACAACTTCCGAAGGATATAAAAATAAACCGTAAAAAGTGGTAGTTTCCTCAGGCAATACAAACTGAATAAAATCGTCAGCATTTAGCAACATTAAATACATGTGTGAATGTTAAAAACGGAAGTTGTCATGATCACAAAGAACCAATGGTAACATTAATTGTATCTAAAACTTGATAGACTTACAATCAGACTCCACCTGAATACTAATAGTCTGACATTAATACAACATTAAGTATTCTTTTTAAAAAAAATTAAATAATAAAAAATATATATGTGAACCTGCACGTAATAGGAAATGTCAAACATAGTTGTTGTCTCGGCAACGTCTGAAATTTTGGAACATTTCATTGCATGAATAGCGTTCTGCTATACAAACGATAAATGTATATATATATATATGTGTGTGTGTGTGTCTAACTGCTAAAAATCATAAAGAAGTAATAAGATCTAATAGAAATATATATATCTTTTCTGTGTGTCTTGATCTCATTAGACCTCATGATAGACTTCTCAATATTAATGTTCTGGATTTACCCGACTGAGAAAATCTATGGATGCATAACCGATATATGTCTTAAAGGGGTATTTCTAAATTAGGGATAGTATATTATTATTATTATTATTATTATTATTATATCTCACTAATATGTCTAACTGGTGATATTGTTACTTTATATGACACGCGGTCATATAATATAATATAAAAAGCCTAATTTGAAACATGAATCTTATATGTGTGTTTGTATATTATCCAAATTGTAATATGGTGAATGAAACGAGCCCTCTCTAAACGATACCTGTGTAATCAGTGTGTGAATGGTGGTAATTTTTCCCTGTATATGTGTAAAGGTAAATTTAAAAAAATGTACCCCAAAAATCTAAATAATAATTCAGTGACTATAAATAGCTCGATCCTATTCGTGGGTTATAATAATCTAGAAGTGCATGAATGTGATATGGAACAAAAAAAAAGATCAAAAAGTTTTTTTTAAATTTTTGTATGTAATATTATAAATGAGTATAGTAAAATGTGTGCTGTCTGTGTGTGTTCATGTATTGATGTTAATGATAGCATGTGGATGTGTTATTATTATTTCAACCAAATCTGGTATGTTCATATTTTGATGTTAATGATAACATGTGGATGTTTTATTGTTATTTCAAGCACGTCTGGTATATATACATATGAATATCTCCTTATACTCTGTGATAATTTGTCTGATGTCAAATGAGCAAAAACTATGTCTTATTCTTCTCAAGTGGATTTGCACTATCCATAAACATAAATCTTAACAAAAGTATTGATTGGTTGAAAACCTCTGGGTCTGAAATGACATTCAGGCCAGAAAGTTATAAAGTCTCCAAATTGGAGATTTCCCTATATTCTGTAATATTTAATCTGTAACTGTATGTGATGCTTGTCAAATGTATTTGCACTGTCCATAAAACGTGGATTTTGTAATTGAAAAATGTATATGCTATGAAATGAAGAAATGTATTTATTAGTTAAAGGCCGCTAGGTCTAAATTGGCATTTAGGCCAGACGGATATAAAGTTTTCAATTTGAAGATCCAATACGTTTCACGTTGTCTTAATTTGTTTAACCTATTATAGTCAGAGGATTTTGGTACAAAGTCTATGGGATGGCATTTAAAAATGTGGGGATTGCCCTGATGTTTGTGTAAACAATGGTTAGGTATACTATGCTTGATCTTAGTTTTTTTGCAATTCTTGCAATTACGGTAGTGCTCCCCCCATCGGGTTCTCACTTTTCTGGAAGTGCGCCCTACATATTGTAGGCCGCATAAACATTCTATTAAGTATACCACAAACATGGAGTCACAATTGTAGAAACCTTCAATTGGAAATGACTCCCCAGTCGTAGATGATCTAAAAATATTTGTGCCAGATTTAATATATCTGCAAGAGTTACATCCTGTTTTTCCACATTTGTAAACTCCCTGAAGACCAAAAATACCTTTGTTATATTTGTTTCTTTCTTTCTTATGAGGTTGAACATGTTTAACTATTTTGCTTGGAGCTAATTTGTTTCTCAAAGTGGGTGCTCTTCTATATACTATTCTGGGTTTGTCTTTAACAATATTTTTGAGTATGGGATCTTTTTGTATGATGTGCCAATGTTTGTTAATTATTTGTTGTATTTTGTGAAAACTATTATTATATTGAGTGATGAACATAATGTTCCCCTGGTTGTCCACTAGCTCCATGGTGGGACTTGTTTTCTTTTTATTCTGAAGTATTTGATTTCTGTCTAAATCTCTTGTTCTCACCAGAGCTTGATTTAAGAGGTTGGGGGGATAATTTTTCTCAATAAATCTGTTGTATAATATTTGGCTTTGTTCCAAAACGGTGTTGAATTCTGAACAATTCCTTCTTAACCGTCTAAACTGACTACATGGAACATTATTGATCCAACTTCTATGATGGTTGCTATGATATTTTAGATAGTTGTTGCTATCTACGTCTTTAAAGAAAGTCTTGGATATTATCGTATTGTTGGGACCCCAGCTAAGAACCAAATCTAGATATTCTATGGCGTTCAATTGTATGTTGGCAGTAAATTTGATACCCATATTGTTCTGGTTAAGGTGTGTAATAAACGATTCTGCCGAGGGTCTGTCCCCGTCCCAGATAAAAATGAGGTTGTCAATCTACCGGCCATAGAATACCAGACTCGCCCCGAAATCCGTGTGATGTATGTATCTCTCTTCAAATACACCTATGAAAAGGTTTGCGAAACTGGGGGCGAACCTGGCACCCATGGCCGTACCCGTAGTTTGTAAGTAAAAACAGTCTTGATATATAAAATAGTTATGTAGTAAGATATACATGATACATTCCAAAATAAATGTTCTTTGTGTATTTGGTAAATAAGGATCTTGTTCCAAAAAATGAGATATTGCTGCAACTCCTAGATCATGTGTTATATTGGAGTACAAAGAGTTGACATCACATGTTATCCATAATGTGTTTTTGTCCATAATTGGAATATCATGGATCAATTGTAGGAGATGAGTGCTATCCCTAATGTATGAGGGTAAATATATAACAAATTTCTGTAAGAACTGATCAATATAGAATGATAGATTATAGGTGAGATTTCCAATTCCTTCTAAGATTGGTCGTCCGGGTGATTGGTTTTGTCTTTATGTATTTTGGGTAAATGGTAATAGTGAGCTATGCTCGGAATATATATTTTCAAAAATTATTTTTCGTTCTTGTTAAGTATCCCTAGGGTTACTCCTTTATCAATCAATGTATGATATGTTTGTAAATATAATGGAGTCGGATCTTTGAGTAAAATTTTGTAATAATTTTCATCCCTTAGGATTCTATCTGCTTTTTTTATGATGATATTGGGGTTGTTCTGTAAGCTATATAATGCTTTTTGGTGTCTATAAAATGAGATGTCTTTTTTACGAGTGACAGATTTAAACATCTTCTCACAATCCTCCAGAACCATATTTTAATATAATTCTAAGTATTTATTATTTGTATTGGTGGGATTAAAATTGGATTTATTTTTCACAGTGGTGTGTATGTAATCATCAAAAAGGTGACTTGTAATGTCTTCAATGTTGGATGTAATACATGGAGTCTGTCTGTTTGCTGACATGGTGTCTGTCAAAATCAACTGGGAGTCAATAGTGTCATGTTTCACTGACTTCAATTTTTTATTGGCAAAATATTTTTGTAAGGTTAATTTCCGAGTGCAATTGTTCACGTCCACAAATAGATCAAAGATCTTAGGGGAATTGGGTGGACAGAAGGATAGTCCCTTTTTTAATATCCTTTTCTCTTCAATGGATAATGAGTGGGATGAGAGATTAAATAAACCCTGTTTAGTACAATATATTTCTTACACTGCGTTTTTTCATCACACTCAGTTGAGATTTAGTCAGATATTTTCTCAACATACACATATATATATATATATATATGTATGTATATATATATATATATATATATATATATATTTTTTACTCAAAGTTGCTTCATCATACTTAGTTAAGACACAGATTGTTTAATATATTCTTGCACGACACGCACACGCTTTTTAAGTTTATATTGATCACTCACATTTTTCCACACTTTTCAATTTTTAATTAAAATTATTTAAAGAGTTCTCTCACATAATTCATTAGCACTAATACTATTTTAGCCATTAATACCATTTTTTACTGTCCTATTATATAGGACATAGCCATATATATACCAATTGTGCAGAATGCAATCTAAAGAAGATAGAAGTTCTAAAAGACTAGGATTCAATCTATCCAAAGACACAACAATATCAGAGATAATATCTGAAACTAATGACATTAGACCCATGAGAGACTTGCTCTATTTATTGGAGGAGGAGTTAAACAAAGAACATAGACATTGGTGGGATCTTACAGCTTTGGAGAAATATATAGAGGTGAATTACATCCCTAGGTGATTAAGAATTTTCAAACATTGTTCTTTTAAGGATGACCCTACTCTACTTAAAAAGTGGTATGATGCTCTGAATGAATGTTCATTCAGTTTAATGAAGATTTTGATAGATCATAGGTGCAAATTATACAGTCAGAGCAGCATCAACATTGAAAAAATCCAAACAGACCTTATGGTATACCAACAAAATCCAGATTATAGTAAAATTTTTAAAGATATTAACGAACGTACAGATAGATTCCAAGAGAACATTGTTAACAGCAAGATTACATGATCTAGGAGTTGCAACAATATCTCATTTTTTGGAACAAGATCCTTATTTACCAAATACACAAAAAACATTTATTTTGGAATGTATCATGTATATCTTACAAAATAACTATTGTATATATCAAGACTGTTTTTACTTACAAACTAAGGGTTCGGCCATGGGTATCAGATTCGCCCCCAGTTTCGCGAACCTTTTCATGGGTGTATTTGAAGAGAGATACATACATCACACGGATTTCGGGACGAGCCTGGTATTCTATGGCCAGTAGATTGACAACCTCATATTTATCTGGGACGGGGACAGATCCTCGGCAGAATCATTTATTACACACCTTAACCAGAACAATATGGGTATCAATTTTACTGCCAACATACAATTGATTACCATAGAATATCTAGATTTGGTTCTTAGCTGGGGTCCCAACAATACGATAATATCCAAGACTTTCTTTAAAGACGTAGATAGCAACAGCTATCTAGAATATCATAGAAACCATCATAGAAGTTGGATCAATAATGTTCCATACAGTCAGTTTAGACGGTTAAGACACCTTTTTGGAACAAAGCCAAATATTATACAACAGATTTATTGAGAAAAATTATCCCCCCAACCTTTTAAATCGAGCTCTGGTGAGAACAAGAGATTTAGACAGAAATCAAATACTTCAGAATAAAAAGAAAACAAGTCCCACCATGGAGCTAGTGGACAACCAGGGGAACATTATGTTCATCACTCAATATAATAATAGTTTTCACAAAATACAACAAATAATTAACAAACATTGGCACATCATACAAAAAGATCCCATACTCAAAAATATTGTTAAAGACAAACCCAGAATAGTATATAGAAGAGCACCCACTTTGAGAAACAAATTAGCTCCAAGCAAAATAGTTAAACATGTTCAACCTCATAAGAAAGAAAGAAACAAATATAACAAAGGTATTTTTGGTCTTCAGGGAGTTTACAAATGTGGAAAAACAGGATGTAACTCTTGCAGATTTATTAAATCTGGCACAAATATTTTTAGATCATCTACGACTGGGGAGTCATTTCCAATTGAAGGTTTCTACAATTGTGACTCCCTGTTCGTGGTATACTTAATAGAATGTTTATGCGGCCTACAATTTGTAGGGCGCACTTCCAGAAAAGTGAGAACCCGATGGGGGGAGCACTACCGTAATTGCAAGAATTGCAAAAAACTAAGATCAAGCATAGTATACCTAACCATTGTTTACACAAACATCAGGGCAATCCCCACATTTTTAAATACCATCCCATAGACTTTGTACCAAAATCCTCTGACTATAATAGGTTAAACAAATTAAGACAACGTGAAACGTATTGGATCTTCAAATTGAAAACGTTATATCCTTCTGGCCTAAATGCCAATTTAGACCTAGCGGCCTTTAACTAATAAATACATTTCTTCATTTCATAGCATATACATTTTTCAATTACAAAATCCACGTTTTATGGACAGTGCAAATACATTTGACAAGCATCACATACAGTTACAGATTAAATATTACAGAATATAGGGAAATCTTCAATTTGGAGACTCTATAACTTTCTGGCCTGAATGTCATTTCAGACCCAGAGGTTTTTAACCAATCAATACTTTTGTTAAGATTTATGTTTACGGATAGTGCAAATCCACTTGAGAAGAATAAGACATAGTTTTTGCTCATTTGACATCATACAAATCATAACAGAGTATAAGGAGATATTCATATGTATATATACCAGACGTGCTTGAAATAACAATAAAACATCCACATGTTATCATTAACATCAAAACATGAACATACCAGATTTGGTTGAAATAATAATAACACATCCACATGCTATCATTAACATCAATACATGAACACACACAGACAGCACACATTTTACTATAGTCATTTATAATATTACATACACAATTTTTAAAAAAACTAACTTTTTGATCTCTTTTTTGTTCCATATCACATTCATGCACTTCTAGATTATTATAACCCACGAATAGGATCGAGCCATTTATAGTCACTGAATTATTATTTAGATTTTTGGGGTACATTTTTTTTAATTTACCTTTACATATATACAGGGAAAAATTACCACCATTCACACACTGATTACACAGGTATTGTTTAGAGAGGGCTCGTTTCATTCACTATATTACAATTTAGATAATATACAAACACACATATAAGATTCATGTTTCAAATTAGGCTTTTTATATTATATTATATGACCGCAAGTTTCATATATAGTAACAATATCACCAGTTAAACATATTAGTGAGATATAACAGATATAGTATACCATCCCTAATTTAGAAATACCCCTTTAAGACATATATCGGTTATGCATCCATAGATTTTCTCAGTCGGGTAAATACAGAACATTAATATTGAGAAGTCTATCATGAGGTCTAATGAGATCAAGACACACAGAAAAAATATATATATTTCTATTAGATCTTATTACTTCTTTATGATTTTTAACAGTTAGACACATATATATATACATTTATCGTTTGTATAGCAGAACGCTATTCATGCAATGAAATGTTCCCAAATTTCAGACGTTGCCGAGACAACAATTATGTTTGACATTTCCTATTACGTGCAGGTTCACATATTTATTTTTTATTATTTAATTTTTAAAAAAAGAATACTTTGTTGTATTAATGTCAGACTATTAGTATTCAGGTGGAGTCTGATTGTAAGTCTATCAAGTTTTAGATACAATTAATGTTACCATTGGTTCTTTGTGATCATGACAACTTCTGTTTATAACATTCACACATGTATTTAATGTTGCTAAATGCTAACGATTTTATTCAGTTTGTATTGCCTGAGGAAACAACCACTTTTTACGGTCGAGAAAGGCGTTGCAGTGTTAATAAAAGTCTTTTTATTTTTATATCCTTCGGAAGTTGTCATTTGTTTTCTATATGGTTATATTGCTTTCTGGACGCACAGCATAGCAAACAGCTACATCAAGCTCCCATCTTTGGAGCAGTGATTCCTGGAGCACGGCTGAGATTAATCCGGTGAAAACCAAGACACAGCTGATCAATGTGCTTACCACTGTTAAGAGTTAGTCTGCCCGCTGGCACCGGTCACAAGTACGGTGCAACATCATTCGGTAAGCCTTATCATTTTGCATCATACGGTCCTTTTAAGACTTACTCACACTATGAGGCGCCCTCTCTTTTTTCTTTGATTGAACCAAAAATGGGCCGGCTCCTATGCTTACATTCTTGCTTTTTCAGATACAGATAGCAAGAGAACAAAGAAAAATTGATAATAGGAGTAAATTAGAAAGTTGCCTAAAATTGCATGCTCTATCTGAATCATGAAAGTTTAATTTTGACAAGACTTTTCCTTTAAAGTTTAATTTTGACTTTACTGCCCCTTTAACTATCTCAAAGGCACAATGGTCCTGGTGGACGATGTGTATCAAATTCAAGTATTTTTTGTGAAATTGCCCTAGACGATGATTAAATCACACATGGGGGCATATTTATCAAAGTGCGAGCGTACATGATACGCACATCGATAAATGCCGACAGCATACGCTGTTGGCATTTATCATTGCACAAACAGTTCACTAGAACTGCTGGTGCAATACCGCCCCCTGCAGATTCGCAGGCAATCGGCCGCTAGCAGGGGGTGTCAATTGATTTCTGTCCACCGTCTCAGAGTGGTCTTTAGAAGCTTAATAATTCGGCCCCATGGAATGATGAAAACTCCTGATGAAAGTGGATATGGTTGGCTACAATTCCAATATGATAAGATGGGGAGTGACTCTGCAGAAAGAATTAAAGGGGCAATAAAGCCAAAATTAAACTTTCATGATTCAGACAGAGCATACAATTTTAAACAACATTACAATTTACTTCTGTTATTTAATTTGGTTCTTTCTCTTGGTATCCTTTGTCGTAAAGCTTACCTACACTACTGAAACTTAGCTGCTTATTGGTGGCTGCACATATATGCCTCTTATAATTGGCTCCCACCGTGTATTCTGATAGCTCCCAGTAGTGCATTGCTGCACTTTCAACAAAGGATATCAAGAAAATAAAGCAAAATCGTCAATAGAAGAATTTGAAAAGTTGTTCTAAATGCTATGCTCTAGCCAGGGCCGCCACTAGAAATTTTGGGGCCCCTGACTCCACCATTGATCAGGGCCCCCCCCCCCTCCTTTGACATGTGCAATTTTTGACCAAGTGACTAAAACATATATTCACTTTATTCTTAATTGTCTATTTAAACTTGGAAATGTTGTAAAGGTAGTAACATACACACACACACACACAGACACACTCATACACTGAAACACACAAACACACTCACACATAAGGATTCACATATAGACACTCTAGCAGACACGCTGAGAAACACACTCAGACACAGAAACCAAAACAGACACTTAGCACTTGTTTACATTGACCTGACAAGTAATGAGGTAAACTACAGTTTTGTAAAAAAAGGAGATTTAGAAAACAAAATATGGAGTTCTGATTATCTTTTTGTAAAGGAAGATGACAACTAAATTATGACAACAGCATGCAGTGGCTGAAAGGAAGGGCCCTGAACTGCCTAAAAAATAATTTAAAGGTTAAATGGTGGAGTGGTTACTTCCGGAAAGGTCTTGTTAGTCTCAAAGTCTGTAGAAAGATGTGAATAATTAGTAGTAAGATCAAAATGTCCTAAAAAGGAACAGACAATGGACACACACACACAAACTCAAACTTGCACATACACCCAAGGAAACACCGACAGAGACAGCCTCAAAAAACACACAAAGACATATACACACATACACACACAGAGACACCCACAGAAAACACACAAATACATACACACACACAGAGAGACAACCACATGAAAAACACAGAAAGACATACATACACACACCCTCACTGAGACATCCACAGAAAACACACAGAAATACACACACCCTCACAGAGACACCCACAGAAAACACAGACATACATACATACATACACACAAACACCCTCACAGAAACACCCATAGAAAAAGCTCAAAGACATATGCACACACCCTCACAGACATCCACAGAAAATGCACAAAGACATACACACGGTAACACCCACCCTCACAGAGAGACCCACAGATAAAAAATACATACACATAGAGACACAAACCAAAGCACAAAGACATAAACACATACACCCACAGAAACACTCACAGGAGGAAACATTTATGCACCTTGCATCCCCTAAATCAACAGTGTGTGACATGCATGATAAAAAAAATGCAGAAATTTAGAGATCACTTTTTAAAGAATCATATTTGTAAATGTGCAAACAAAAATAATTCTGTGAATTCAAAATTGTACATTAATGAGCTGGGTAGATGGATAGATGAAGAAACGTACCTTTAAAAGGTTGACATATGTTTGTTTGTTTGTTTTGTCCCCATTTTCCCCAACCAAGAGCACCACTTCAAATATAGTGTACAAATTTTCCCATCTGTCAGCTGTACTTATGGATTTTGAAAATGCTGTACTCTATATGGTCTTGGTGGGACCATAAGCTGTGGTACTCATACCATTAGATCTGGTTAAATGCAGGATTTAGGCTTGTTGGTATGTATTTCAAAACTAAGTCAGCTGTAGTGTAAACTGAACAGTTTTAAGTTAACCTGTCTCATTTCAAACACTTTATGCAGATGTAAAAATCTTAGATAAAATGCCTCCTTGCATCTGGAAAGTCCTTGCATAAAGGGGCAGTAAACTGGAATGTAATATATATATATATATATATATATATATATAAAATGCATATCTGCCAAAAAGGCATCTACCATTTGTGTATTGAGGAGGAAACATTTCTGCATGGTTTTAAATATAGAATGTCTACAGCATTGTCAAATAATCATAAATACACTGCTGCTAAAAAATGTGTTTTTATGGACCCCTAGCCCCACCATACAACTACTACCACACTGAAGTTACAATCCAAAATTGCACAAAGAAATAAAAAACATTTGCTAAGTAAGTCCTACCTCCTCTTCAAATGAAAGTGATCTGTCGTCTGACTCAGGCACACACTGTACAAAGTGCCAAGTCTGTCTCACACTGAGCATAGTGGTTTAGTGCACACTAAGAAATCATCTCAAATGCTAATACTTTACTCCTTGTAATAACATTTCCCATGCTCAATTAGCACTCTGCTGTAGTACCCACTGGTGGCTGCCAAAATTAAAAAAAAAAAAAAAAAAAATTTTTTTTTTTTTTTTTTAGTTCTTGTCTCATGGGGCCCCCCTGGCTCATTGGGCCCCTGACAGGAGTCACCCCTGTCACCCCCTGATGGCGGCCCTGGCTCTAGCTGAACCATGGAATTGTTTCCGATAAATGTGTCTTGTCTTTTTTGCATTTTAAACATTGGCTGGGGAATGCAGACATGAAAATCTCCTCAGACAAATAGCTGGAATTATCTCATATACGATTACAGGAATGCAAGAAGTCAGGTGTATTCTGCAGTGGGCACTGGACAGTAACACATAGGGGCCAATTTATCAAGCTCTGTATGGAGCTCGATGCCCCTGTTTCCGCACGAGCCTTCAGGTTCGCCGGAAACAGAAGATATGAAGCAGCGGTCTAAAGACCGCTGCTCCCTAACTTGTCCACCTGCTCTGAGGCCACGGACAGAAATCAACTCGATCGAATACAATTGGGTTGATTGAGGAATCTGCAGGGGGCGGCATTGCACCAGCAGTTCACAAGAACTGCTGGTGCAATGATAAATGCTGACAGCGTATGCATTTATCGATGTGCAGCGGACATGATACTCTACTTCGTATCAGGTCTGCTCGCACTTACATAAATAGGCCCCATAGTCTGTCTGGACTAACTAATTATCCAGCAGGGGGGGGGGGGGTAACAGGGCCGGACTGAATGCAGTAGTATTTACGTAATGTCTAATGTCTATACAAGTTTGCTTTGCGTAAAGCCTATAAAGATAGCCCCAGTACAAAGCATAGGGGGAGGGGGTCTGTGACCCCTGGGAGGAGACAGGCCCCTAGTAAGGAGTTGAGGGGTGGGTCTAGGAGCGTGGGTATTTAAGGTAGGGCTGGCTGACCATTTTAGCGCAAAAAAATAATTGACAAGAAATTTTTTCCCCCGCACTCCCATTTGTTTACAGGGGTTCAATTTGTCACAGCTGTTGGCGGGTGCTAGTACCTTCAACTTCAGCAACTGGACTGCAACCATAAGTAGTTGGATTAACCTCCCCATGGGGTGGGAGAGAGGTTAAGTAGCTCCTTGGGCATGAGGTTCCTTGGAGCTTGGGGTGGGAAAGTAACAGACTTATTTAAGTCCAGGTGAATAAGGCCTGGTCAATAAAAGGGAGAATAAAGATTTAAAATTGGGGCAAGCATCTCTGGGTTTGTTCTAGTTAATAAAGTTTATATGTAGTTCTAAGGAGTTTATTTATTAATTTATTTTAAGTTCTTATTTAATAAACAGGCTGTGGCAGAATTTTACCAGAAAAATAAGTGTCATATTCTTTATGGCTGAAATATGTAAGGTAAATTATTATGCATAAGGGGGACGAGAGTTTGACGACTGATGGGGTCACAGTTAAAGGGACAGTAAACCTACAAACTAATGTTATATAATTCTGCACACAGTGCAGACTTATATAACATTAGCTTAGTGCCAAGCTTATAAATCGAACGATTGCAGAGATATTATTTTCCAAAATGCAATTTTCCTGACCGCCGCTCCTAGCTCTACTGAGTGGGTCTTAATTTGCAAAAGCGCATCGTAGGCACCCTATGTAGTCACAGCTGGCCGATCGCGCCATTAAACTGAATCTAGCTCACTCCCACTACCAGACCAGAGCAGGAGTGAGCTATATTCAGTTTGAAGGCTTGCGTGGAGAAAGCAGCATCTGCGGCTTAGTAAATATACCCCTTAGCATAAGTTTGTGGCTGGTTGTCTAGTTTTTACAGCATATGTGTGTGATTCTTAGCACTGGGTCTAATTTAAAAAAACTGTGTACAAGATTACATTTTAGTTGTAAACTTAAAACTGGTAGCAACAGACAAATCTTCTTAGACTAACAGAGCTAAATAATCTTTCTACAAGTTGTCAAGTTTACAACTAGAATGTAATCGAGCCTTAGTAGTTCTGAAACAATAGATAGCCGTCTCTGTCAATCATGTATATATTGAGTCTTTAGAAATAATTCTACTATTTAACTGTGGACGTATTCCAAAGTGCACAGTTGTATAACGCTGATATGAATGTTAATGAGTTTTATACGTATTTGTATGCATCTCTGTGCATATATTGCTCTTGGCAGAATTTTATCCTTTAGTAAGATAGAAACAGATAGCACGGAAAATATGTGTAAGGGGGCCTTTAGTTACATCCTTATTTAATATATAGTACAATTATATAGCCTGTGCACTTGATTCTGTAGAGAGATAAGTATGTGTATATATATATATATATATATACATATATATATAAACATAAATATATGAAGTTAAATATATATATTTATGCTATAGGGTTGTTGAAGAGTGGGAACTGTTCCATCAGTGGTGAAATTGTTTCTGGTGAGGATGCACCCATATGAGTAGACCCCTTCTTGAATCTTCTTGCAGGTGAGAGGGATTCATAGCAATGTGTGGTGCAATGTAGCGGATCCCTTCCCCTTATATATTAGGTGCTGTGGAGGGTGCAGAAACTGGCATGGAGTCTGGTGTGATGTGGGGCTGCAGGGGGTGGTCAAGGTTTAATGTTACAGTATGGCTGCTGTACAGTTTTGTTATGATTTGTGGTCTAATGTGGCTGTGGGGTTGTAGCCCCTTTTAGTTCTGATCTGAGAATTAACATATCAATAAGCGCATTTTTTTCTATTGGTCATGTTGCAATAAGATAATCTATCACATTGCCCCTCCCGATGTTGGGCTCTGGATCTGCACCTGGAGACTCCATCTTTGATCTGATGGCTTTGGATTTCAATTATAAAGAAGAGAGGTTTGTTGGTTGCTTTTCTCTTTTGAAAGTGTATACAGTAGGTAGACACCGTTACCATATTTTTTTATTCTGGCTCTCACCTTTTTAATTCCACAGAAAAGACAAGAAGAAAAAGCATAGGCTATGGCAATTCTGCTCAATTGACCCACATTTCCCTGGCTCTCTCTTATATGGCCTGCTATTCAAAACCAGGTGAGATTATCTAAGAAGTCTCATCGATATGGCGAAGCCCCTTAAAAAAAAAATGTAAATTTTAACTTGAGAAATATTGTTATATATGTAATGATCTTTATGTAAAAAAGAGACTCCTACATTACAATACAAGGTCTAAAAAAATCTCAAAGATTTTACGTGATCTGTCTCCATGCCGGTGAGGTTTTGAAAATCAGGCCCACAGTGAGACTAGTTGTACGAACCTTAAACTCTACATCCAGACCTACTAATTCAATATATGCTCTTATATCCAGATATGCAATCTCTATATTTGGTTGAATGGTGTCATATGAAGAAGTTTGGATTTCCTGCTCCAGAGAAAAAAGTGAGACTCATGGGTTCAGCTTTCTTAAACACTGTGCTCTCTTCCAAAAAAACACAGAATGCAACATTTGCAACCAGAAAATGACTGTACCATCCTGCCCAGTAGCTATAAACCTATAAAACAGAGGAATGAACATTTTGTAGGTAAAAGAGTTTAACCAATCTATGAATCTATGACATTCACTTTTTTTTTTTACTTTGACTTTGAATATAACTGGCTGAAATTTGACAGTCTACCTAGTCATTAATTATAATCTAGTACTGTTGGATCCATTTATGCAGAAAGCGGAAACTAATAATATCCCTTTGCCTTTCCATAGTCATTCTTCAGTCTATTATTTAAATTAAACTTTCTAAAATGGATATAAGAGAAAGTTAACGTTAGCAGTTTTACACAATGGGGCCTATCTATCAATCTCCGAACGGAGCTTGGCGGCCCGTGTTTCTGGCGAGTCTTCAGACTCGCCAGAAACACCAGTTATGAAGCAGCGGTCTAAAGACCGCTGCTCCATAACCCTGTCCGCCTGCTCTGATGAGGCGGACAGGAATCGCTGCAATTCAACCCAATCGAATACAATCGGGTTGATTGACACCTCCCTGCTGGCGGCCGATTGGCTGCGAGTCAGCAGGGGGCGGCATTGCACCAGCAGCTCTTGTGAGCTGCTGGTGCAATGCTGAATACGGAGAGCGTATTGCTCTCCACATTCAGCGAGGTCTTGCGGACCTGATCCGCACTGTCGGATCAGGTCCGCAAGACCTTTCTTAAATAGGCCCCAATGGGAGAATGCGGATCAGGTCCGCAAGACCTCGCTGAATGCGGAGAGCAATACGCTCTCCGTATTCAGCATTGCACCAGCAGCTCACAAGAGTTGCTGGTGCAACGCCTCCCCCTGCTGACTCGCGGCCAATTGGCCGCCAGCAGGGAGGTGTCAATCAACCCGATCGTATTCGATCGGGTTGAATTGTGGCGATTACTGTCCGCCTCATCAGAGCAGGTGGACAGGGTTATGGACGGTCTTTAGACCGCTGCTTTATAACTGGTGTTTCTGGCGAGTCTGAAGACTCGCCAGAAACACGGGCCATCAAGCTCGTTCGGAGCTTGATAGATAGGCCCCAATGAGTAGTTTGTAACACCTAGTTGTGTTATATTAGCCTTTTCTTTGTTGAACTAAAATGTTAAACATCTAAACAAATATCTGAGAATATTGCAGAAGATTAATTATTGTCAGTATCCCTGTAACTATAAATTACTGAAACCTTTAAAAAGCATTGCGTCCTTAACATTTTCATGTATAATATCAGTTAATATTGTTTGATTAACCACTGTATGTACTCCATACTGCAGTTTACCATGCTATGTTGCTTTAGAAATACTTTGTGCACATAAAAACATTTCCTACAATGCCTTACTACATCCTGTTTGCTTTTCCAAACTCCAAGTAAAAAGCAAACTGAATAGCGACAGCTGGAGAAAGCTTATTTGTAAAGCTCAAAATGTCTAGCTCTGTCTAGAAATAGAAAAAAACTTACAATAAAAATAAATCAGTAAAATTATGTATATTTTCATTTTTTTTTTTTTCCAATTTTTGTAAAAAACAAAACAAAAAATAAAAAACATAGACCATACCTGCCAACTCTCCCAGTTTTCCTGGGACAGTCAAATTTTTTTATATGGATGTTTGTTAATGATGTTTTATGTCTAAAGGAAAGTTATCAAGAATACCATACACATGGAGAATAGTCAGTACTTTATTGCTCTTCCCAGGGGCGTATTTTAACCTAGGCAAACAAGGCACTTGCCTTAGGAGGCAGATTGTAGGGGGCAGCACTGTTTGAGTCTCTGTTGGGAGCAGCAGGTGACTTAACTAGTGCTAGCCAACCGTAATATATTTACTATATATATATATATATATATATATATATATATATATATATATATATATATATTTCATGTAATTAGCAAGAGTCCATGAGCTAGTGACATATGGGATATACATTCCTACCAGGAGGGGCAAAGTTTCCCAAACCTCAAAATGCCTATAAATACACCCCTCACCACACCCACAAATCAGTTTTACAAACTTTGCCTCCTATGGAGGTGGTGAAGTAAGTTTGTGCTAGATTCTACGTTGATATGCGCTCCGCAGCAGGTTGGAGCCCGGTTTTCCTCTCAGCGTGCAGTGAATGTCAGAGGGATGTGAGGAGAGTATTGCCTATTTGAATTCAATGATCTCCTTCTACGGGGTCTATTTCATAGGTTCTCTGTTATCGGTCGTAGAGATTCATCTCTTACCTCCCTTTTCAGATCGACGATATACTCTTATTTATATACCATTACCTCTACTGATTTTCGTTTCAGTACTGGTTTGGCTTTCTACAACATGAGTGTCCTGGGGTAAGTAAGTCTTATTTTCTGTGACACTCTAAGCTATGGTTGGGCACTTTTTTATAAAGTTCTAAATATATGTGTTCAAACATTTATTTGCCTTGACTCAGGATGTTCAACATTCCTTATTTCAGACAGTCAGTTTCATATTTGGGATAATGCATATGAATAAATCAATTTTTTCTTACCTTAAAATTTGATTTTTTCCCTGTGGGCTGTTAGGCTCACGGGGGCTGAAAATGCTTCATTTTATTGCGTCATTCTTGGCGCTGACTTTTTTGGCGCAAAATTTTTTTCTGTTTCCGGCGTCATACGTGTCGCCGGAAGTTGCGTCATTTTTGACGTTCTTTTGCGCCAAAAGTGTCTGCGTTCCGGATGTGGCGTCATTTTTGGCGCCAAAAGCATTTAGGCGCCAAATAATGTGGGCGTCATTTTTGGCGCTAAAAAAAAAAATATGGGCGTCACTATTGTCTCCACATTATTTAAGTCTCATTATTTATTGCTTCTGGTTGCTAGAAGCTTGTTAACTGGCATTTTTTCCCATTCCTGAAACTGTCATTTAAGGAATTTGATCAATTTTGCTTTATATGTTGTTTTTTCTATTACATATTGCAAGATGTCCCACGTTGAAACTGAGTCAGAAGATACTTCTGGAAAATCGCTGCCTGGTGCTGGAGCTACCAAAGCTAAGTGTATCTGCTGTAAACTTATGGTATCTGTTCCTCCAGCTGTTGTTTGTACTGTTTGTCATGACAAACTTGTTAATGCAGATAATATTTCCATTAGTACTGTTACATTACCTGTTGCTGTTCCGTCAACATCTAATACTCAGAGTGTTCCTGATAACATAAGAGATTTTGTTTTTAAATCCATTAAGAAAGCTATGTCTGTTATTCCTCCTTCTAGTAAACGTAAAACGTCTTTTAAAACTTCTAATTTTTCAGATGAATTTTTAAATGAACATCATCATTCTGATTCTGATAATGGTTCTTCTGGTTCAGAGGATTCTGTCTCAGAGGTTGATGCTGATAAATCTTCATATTTATTTAAAATGGAATTTATTCGTTCTTTACTTAAAGAAGTCCTAATTGCATTTGAAATTGAGGATTCTGGTCCTCTTGATACTAAATCTAAACGTTTAGATAAGGTTTTTAAATCTCCTGTAGTTATTCCAGAAGTTATTCCTGTCCCTGGTGCTATTTCTGAAGTAATTCCCAGGGAATGGAATAATTTGGGTAAATCATTTACTCCTTCTAAACGTTTTAAGCAATTTATATCCTGTGCCATCTGACAGATTAGAGTTTTGGGACAAAATCCCTAAGGTTGATGGGGCTGTCTCTACTCTTGCTAAGCGTACTACTATTCCTACGGCAGATGGTACTTCCTTTAAGGATCCTTTAGATAGGAAAATTGAATCCTTTCTAAGAAAAGCTTACTTGTGTTCAGGTAATCTTCTTAGACCTGCTATATCTTTAGCGGATGTTGCTGCAGCTTCAACTTTTTGGTTAGAAGCTTTAGCGCAACAAGTAACAGATCATAATTCTCATAGCATTATTATTCTTCTTCAACATGCTAATAATTTTATTTGTGATGCCATCTTTGATATCATTAGAGTTGATGTCAGGTATATGTCTCTAGCTATGTTAGCTAGAAGAGCTTTATGGCTTAAAACTTGGAAAGCTGATATGTCTTCTAAGTCTACTCTGCTTTCCCTTTCTTTCCAGGGTAATAAATTGTTTGGTTCTCAGTTGGATTCTATTATCTCAACTGTTACTGGAGGGAAAGGAACTTTTTTACCACAGGATAAAAAATCTAAAGGTAAATTTAGGTCTAATAATCGTTTTCGTTCCTTTCGTCACAACCAGGAACAAAAACCTGATCCTTCATCCTCAGGAGCGGTATCAGTTTGGAAACCATCTCCAGTCTGGAATAAATCCAAGCCTTTTAGAAAATCAAAGCCAGCTCCTAAGTCCACATGAAGGTGCGGCCCTCATTCCAGCTCAGCTGGTAGGGGGCAGATTACGTTTTTTCAAAGAAATTTGGATCAATTCTGTTCACAATCTTTGGATTCAGAACATTGTTTCAGAAGGGTACAGAATTGGCTTCAAGATAAGGCCTCCTGCAAAGAGATTTTTTCTTTCCCGTGTCCCAGTAAACCCAGCGAAGGCTCAAGCATTTCTGAAATGTGTTTCAGATCTAGAGTTGGCTGGAGTAATTATGCCAGTTCCAGTTCTGGAACAGGGACTGGGGTTTTATTCAAATCTCTTCATTGTACCAAAGAAGGAGAATTCCTTCAGACCAGTTCTGGATCTAAAAATATTGAATCGTTATGTAAGGATACCAACATTCAAAATGGTAACTGTAAGGACTATCCTGCATTTTGTTCAGCAAGGGCATTATATGTCTACAATAGATTTACAGGATGCATATCTGCATATTCCGATTCATCCAGATCACTATCAGTTTCTGAGATTCTCTTTCCTAGACAAGCATTATCAGTTTGCGGCTCTGCCGTTTGGCCTAGCTACAGCTCCAAGAATTTTTACGAAGGTTCTCGGTGCCCTTCTGTCTGTAATCAGAGAACAGGGTATTGTGGTATTTCCTTATTTGGACGATATCTTGGTACTTGCTCAGTCTTCACATTTAGCAGAATCTCATACGAATCGACTTGTGTTGTTTCTTCAACATCATGGTTGGAGGATCAATTTACCAAAAAGTTCATTGATTCCTCAGACACAGGTAACCTTTTTAGGTTCAGTGTCCATGACTCTATCTTTGACAGACAAGAGACGTCTAAAATTGATATCAGCTTGTCGAAACCTTCAGTCACAATCATTCCCTTCGGTAGCCTTATGCATGGAAATTCTAGGTCTTATGACTGCTGCATCGGACGCGATCCCCTTTGCTCGTTTTCACATGCGGCCTCTTCAGCTCTGTATGCTGAACCAGTGGTGCAGGGATTACTCAAAGATATCTCAATTAATATCTTTAAAACCGATTGTACGACACTCTCTGA
Organism: Bombina bombina; assembly: GCF_027579735.1. NCBI lineage: Eukaryota > Metazoa > Chordata > Amphibia > Anura > Bombinatoridae > Bombina > Bombina bombina. Next base: position 965,371,899 of record NC_069502.1, read on the forward strand.
CGTGGTGGACAGATCACCATCGTTTAGTTCAGGGGGCTTCTTTTGTTCTTCCGACCTGGACTGTAATTTCAACAGATGCAAGTCTTACAGGTTAGGGAGCTGTGTGGGGGTCTCTGACAGCACAAGGGGTTTGGGAATCTCAGGAGGTGAGATTACCGATCAATATTTTGGAACTCCGTGCAATTTTCAGAGCTCTTCAGTCTTGGCCTCTTCTAAAGAGAGAATCGTTCATTTGTTTTCAGACAGACAATGTCACAACTGTGGCATACATCAATCATCAAGGAGGGACTCACAGTCCTCTGGCTATGAAAGAAGTATCTCGAATTCTGGTATGGGCGGAGTCCAGCTCCTGTCTAGTTTCTGCGGTTCATATCCCAGGTATAGACAATTGGGAAGCGGATTATCTCAGTCGCCAAACGTTACATCCGGGCGAATGGTCTCTTCACCCAGAGGTATTTCTTCAGATTGTTCAAATGTGGGGACTTCCAGAAATAGATTTGATGGCCTCTCATCTAAACAAGAAACTTCCCAGGTATCTGTCCAGATCCAGGGATCCTCAAGCGGTAGCAGTGGATGCATTGTCACTTCCTTGGAAGTATCATCCTGCCTATATCTTTCCGCCTCTAGTTCTTCTTCCAAGAGTAATCTCCAAGATTCTGAAGGAATGCTCGTTTGTTCTGCTGGTAGCTCCAGCATGGCCTCACAGGTTTTGGTATGCGGATCTTGTCTGGATGGCCTCTTGCCAACCGTGGACTCTTCCGTTAAGGCCAGACCTTCTGTCGCAAGGTCCTTTTTTCCATCAGGATCTCAAATCCTTAAATTTAAAGGTATGGAGATTGAACGCTTGATTCTTAGTCAAAGAGGTTTCTCTGACTCTGTGATTAATACTATGTTACAGGCTCGTAAATCTGTATCTAGGGAGATATATTATAGAGTCTGGAAGACTTATATTTCTTGGTGTCTTTCTCATCATTTTTCCTGGCATTCTTTTAGAATTCCGAGAATTTTACAGTTTCTTCAGGATGGTTTGGATAAAGGTTTGTCTGCAAGTTCCTTGAAAGGACAAATCTCTGCTCTTTCTGTTCTTTTTCACAGAAAGATTGCTAATTTTCCTGATATTCATTGTTTTGTACAAGCTTTGGTTCGTATAAAACCTGTCATTAAGTCAATTTCTCCTCCTTGGAGTTTGAATTTGGTTCTGAGGGCTCTTCAAGCTCCTCCGTTTGAACCTATGCATTCATTGGACATTAAATTACTTTCTTGGAAAGTTTTGTTCCTTTTGGCCATCTCTTCTGCCAGAAGAGTTTCTGAATTATCTGCTCTTTCTTGTGAGTCTCCTTTTCTGATTTTTCACCAGGATAAGGCGGTGTTGCGAACGTCTTTTAAATTTTTACCTAAGGTTGTGAATTCCAACAACATTAGTAGAGAAATTGTGGTTCCTTCATTATGTCCTAATCCTAAGAATTCTAAGGAGAAATCATTGCATTCTTTGGATGTAGTTAGAGCTTTGAAATATTATGTTGAAGCTACTAAGAATTTCCGAAAGACTTCTAGTCTATTTGTTATCTTTTCCGGTTCTAGGAAAGGTCAGAAGGCCTCTGCCATTTCTTTGGCATCTTGGTTGAAATCTTTAATTCATCATGCTTATGTCGAGTCGGGTAAAACTCCGCCTCAAAGGATTACAGCTCATTCTACTAGGTCAGTTTCTACTTCCTGGGCGTTTAGGAATGAAGCTTCGGTTGATCAGATTTGCAAAGCAGCAACTTGGTCTTCTTTGCATATTTTTACTAAATTCTACCATTTTGATGTGTTTTCTTCTTCTGAAGCTGTCTTTGGTAGAAAAGTACTTCAGGCAGCTGTTTCAGTTTGAATCTTCTGCTTATATTTTCAGTTTTTTTCTTTATAAGATTTAAACTTTATTTTTGGATGTGGATTTTTTTCAGCGGAATTGGCTGTCTTTATTTTATCCCTCCCCCTCTAGTGACTCTTGCGTGGAAGATCCACATCTTGGGTAGTCATTATCCCATATGTCACTAGCTCATGGACACTTGCTAATTACATGAAAGAAAACATAATTTATGTAAGAACTTACCTGATAAATTCATTTCTTTCATATTAGCAAGAGTCCATGAGGCCCACCCTTTTTTTGTGGTGGTTATGATTTTTTTGTATAAAGCACAATTATTCCAATTCCTTATATTTATGCTTCACACTTTTTTCTTATCACCCCACTTCTTGGCTATTCGTTAAACTGATTTGTGGGTGTGGTGAGGGGTGTATTTATAGGCATTTTGAGGTTTGGGAAACTTTGCCCCTCCTGGTAGGAATGTATATCCCATACGTCACTAGCTCATGGACTCTTGCTAATATGAAAGAAATGAATTTATCAGGTAAGTTCTTACATAAATTATGTAATATATATATATATATATATATATATATATATATATATATATATCATATATATATATAATATATATATCACATATATACTGTATATATACAGGGAGTGCAGAATTATTAGGCAAATGAGTATTTTGACCACATCATCCTCTTTATGCATGTTGTCTTACTCCAAGCTGTATAGGCTCGAAAGCCTACTACCAATTAAGCATCTTAGGTGATGTGCATCTCTGTAATGAGAAGGGGTGTGGTCTAATGACATCAACACCGTATATCGGGTGTGCATAATTATTAGGCAACTTCCTTTCCTTTGGCAAAATGGGTCAAAAGAAGGACTTGACAGGCTCAGAAAAGTCAAAAATAGTGAGATATCTTGCAGAGGGATGCAGCACTCTTAAAATTGCAAAGCTTCTGAAGCGTGATCATCGAACAATCAAGCGTTTCATTCAAAATAGTCAACAGGGTCGCAAGAAGCGTGTGGAAAAACCAAGGCGCAAAATAACTGCCCATGAACTGAGAAAAATCAAGCGTGCAGCTGCCAAGATGCCACTTGCCACCAGTTTGGCCATATTTCAGAGCTGAAACATCACTGGAGTGCCCAAAAGCACAAGGTGTGCAATACTCAGAGACATGACCAAGGTAAGAAAGGCTGAAAGACGACCACCACTGAACAAGACACACAAGCTGAAACGTCAAGACTGGGCCAAGAAATATCTCAAGACTGATTTTTCTAAGGTTTTATGGACTGATGAAATGAGAGTGAGTCTTGATGGGCCAGATGGATGGGCCCATGGCTGGATTGGTAAAGGGCAGAGAGCTCCAGTCCGACTCAGACGCCAGCAAGGTGGAGGTGGAGTACTGGTTTGGGCTGGTATCATCAAAGATGAGCTTGTGGGGCCTTTTTGGGTTGAGGATGGAGTCAAGCTCAACTCCCAGTCCTACTGCCAGTTTCTGGAAGACACCTTCTTCAAGCAGTGGTACAGGAAGAAGTCTGCATCCTTCAAGAAAAACATGATTTTCATGCAGGACAATGCTCCATCACACGCGTCCAAGTACTCCACAGCGTGGCTGGCAAGAAAGGGTATAAAAGAAGAAAATCTAATGACATGGCCTCCTTGTTCACCTGATCTGAACCCCATTGAGAACCTGTGGTCCATCATCAAATGTGAGATTTACAAGGAGGGAAAACAGTACACCTCTCTGAACAGTGTCTGGGAGGCTGTGGTTGCTGCTGCACGCAATGTTGATGGTGAACAGATCAAAACACTGACAGAATCCATGGATGGCAGGCTTTTGAGTGTCCTTGCAAAGAAAGGTGGCTATATTGGTCACTGATTTGTTTTTGTTTTGTTTTTGAATGTCAGAAATGTATATTTGTGAATGTTGAGATGTTATATTGGTTTCACTGGTAAAAATAAATAATTGAAATGGGTATATATTTGTTTTTTGTTAAGTTGCCTAATAATTATGCACAGTAATAGTCACCTACACACACAGATATCCCCCTAAAATAGCTATAACTAAAAACTACTTCCAAAACTATTCAGCTTTGATATTAATGAGTTTTTTGGGTTCATTGAGAACATGGTTGCTGTTCAATAATAAAATTAATCCTCAAAAATACAACTTGCCTAATAATTCTGCACTCCCTGTATATATATATATATATATATATATATATATATATATTATTGGTTATTTGTAAAGCACCAACAGATTCCGCAGCGCTAAATATATATTAGATAGAATTGTGAGTGGCTAGGGCAGCATAAAACCCAAATACACCACTGGCTCTTTCCAAACCTTGGACATTTAGCTGTGGTTTCAGGTGGTATTGGATTATTGCACATTGCTATTGGTTTTCTTCTACATCCATTTACTTATACAGGTAGCCCTCAGTTTACGCCAGGGTTAGGTTCCAGAAGGAATGATTGTAAATTGAAACCTTTGTAAATTGAAACCCAGTTTATAATGTAAGTCAATGGGAAGTGAAGGAGATAGGTTCCAGGCCCCTCTCAAAATTGTCATAAGTAACACCTTATACATTATTTTTAAAGCTTTGAAATGAAGACTTTAAATGCTAAACAGTATTATAAACCTAATAAAATAATCACACAACACAGAATATATTATTAAACTAAGTTAAATGAACGAAAAAAATTGCTAAACAGCATTATAAACCTAATAAAATAATCACACAACACAGACTTCACTTGCATTTTTATGAAAACAGTTCTTTCTATGCATTCCAATCTGGACTGATTTATAGACAGGAAGATCTTGTTCCTTTGAAATCTGCTCGATAGCTGAGGTCTTTCAGCTTGCTTGGCTTTGCTGCAACACAAGCGGACAGCTCCACCTACTGGCTATTTTAATAAATGCACTGCTTCTCAATACTTTTCAATAGCAGTCACATGACTGGAAAAAAGGTTGTTATTCTGAAATGGTGTAAATTGAACCCTGTAAAACGAGGGCCACCTGTATAGACGTAGCTATCAATAGACCTAAACAATACACACTGAAGATATGCAAGATATTTAAAAAGAGATGTGCACAGGCGAAAAATTTAATTTCGTCCAAAGAATTTGCTTCAGATTCTTCCCAATGTTCGGTTCGGCCAAATTTTGTTCACGTGGACATTTGTTTTATCCGAATAGTGGATTCGGGTTTGTTACTGTTATTACCAACGGGAACTGCAGATATATACAACAAATTTTAATTAAAAATCTTACATTATAAAATTTAATCAATTAAAAGAACCTATCTTTCAATGCTAACAAAGCATAAAACTTGCTGTTTGAATTTGAGTCATCACTGATTAGTTTACAGAGGCACAGAAGTCACACAACTACTTACAGATACTGTTCTGTTTGATTATAGCTATAAATCAGACACTGTGGGGCCGATTTAAAAAGGGACATACGCTGTCGGCATTTATCATTGAACAAGCATTTCTAGTGAAATGCTTGTGCAATGCCGCCCCCTGCACATTCGCGGCCAAACAGTCACTAGCAGGGGGTGTCAATCAACCTGATCGTATCCGATCAGGCGGATTGCTGTCCGCCACCTCAGAGGTGGCGGATGAGTTAATGAGTTAAGAACGCTGCTTCTTAACTCCTGTTTCCGTCGGGCCTGAAGGCTCGCATGGAAACAACTGCATTCTGGGGTTGATATATCGGATCCCGTGACTAGTCTAACAGATATGTTAAACCCAAGGACAGTTTTAAACATACTTTCTAATTTTGTGCATTTATTATTTGATGTAATCTTTTAAATGTGGCCACAAGTGATTTCCTTATCTGTACATGTGTGCGATGCAATCGTTTGCAAGTTAAAGGGACAGTATTCCAGTCACATCATCTTGTTTTAAAGGTACCAGTTTGTAACCCAACAATCTGCCTTGCTGTTTCACTGAAATAAACCTTATTTTTTTTACAGAAGAAGCAAATATTGTTATTATTTTAACAATAGCACCAAGACAATAAAGGTGAGTCAGTACCCCAAATAATCATATCCTGCCATCTCTATTCCAACACTGTCTTTTTACTAATTATCTGCAATCTACTCTCCAGGGCTCTGGGTATTAAATCATTTGGTGCAAAATACAGATTCCATTACTGAAAAAGTTGACTTTTCGGTAACTGGTCTATTATTTAAATATATATTTGTGTTGTGACAGCACTTTTACTATTTAAAGCTACAAGAGGAAAATTGAAAGCTGAGACATTAAGTGGTTATAGACCTAGAATAAAATTCTGAAGAAAACGTCACAAATGCAAAAAAAAAAAGAATGTGCAGATTTTAGCAGAGAAGAAGCTTAAGAGGTCGGCATACAATAGTGGATTAAAGAACATTTGCAGGCTTTGTTGTCTGTAGGTATTTTGTTAGTGGTGTCTTAGTTAAAAATTGAGATCAAAGCACAATTGCTTAGGCGAGAAAAGTTAGATTTGAGGAAATAAAAGATGCTGAGTCAGGATAGTGTTTATTTAGGATGAGTGTTATTATTGCATGGATGAAAGGCGATGGAAACTTTCCAAATGTAACAGAGAGTTTTAGAGCTCAATAAAGGTTTGGGAGGAGAGAGAAAGAGAGAGAGGTAGAAAGACCTAGGGGTCGATTTCTAGTGAAAGGCTTGTGCAGTGGCGCTCCCTGAGCATTCACGATAGGTGGATTGCTGTCCGCCGCCTCAGTGGTGGCGGACTAGTTAAGGAGTCTGACACCTCTGAGACCGCTGCTTCTTATCTCCTGTTTCCGGCGAGCCAGAAGGCTCGCGCGGAAACAACTGCATTCGGGGGTTGATAAATCGGCCCGTTAGACAAAGATTATTTTAAAAGTATTATTCAAATTGCATGTTGTTAAAGGGATATGAAACCCTAAATGCTTTTTTTTTATGATTCAGATAGAGCATACAATTTAAACAACTTTCCAATTGACTTCTATTATCTAATTTGCTTAATTCATTTGATATCATTTGTTAAAAAGCATACCTAGGTAGGCTCCGGAGCTGGAGCTATCTGTTGATTGAAGGCTGCACATATATGCCTGATATTATTGGCTTACCAATGTGTTCAGCTAGCTCCCAGTAGTGCATTGCTGCTCCTAAAATTGCATTATCTGTTGTGTCATTAAAGAAACATTTGGTGTTTCATGTCGTCATATCATTTAAAGGGACATTGTACACTAGAATTTTCTTTGCATAAATGTTTTATAGATGGGTTTTTTTTTAATAAAATTTTTTTTAATAACATTGTGCAGATTTTTAGACTCCTAACCAAGCCCCACAGTGCCAGATGTATACACGCGTTTACAGACTCCTGCAGGCTCCTGTTTACGTTATCTGTCTTTTCATATGCAGGGAGGGGGGAAGTGTTTTCTCTTTCCCAACTCCTTTCAGTGGGTGTCCCAGTCTAACCTCATCAACAGTGCTAAACTGGAAGCTTCTAAGTGAGTTTTTAAAAGGTTTTATACTGGATTTTCAGATCAGTATCTGTGCATATTCTTCATTATATTAGTGTATATTACATGCAGTTATATGTATACTGTCCCTTTAAGTTATTTATTGAGTAAATGTAACATAATAATTATATTTACTATGTCACTTTACAACAGGATATGCCTTTTAATATGTATTTGTAAATTAAACAAAGGCAATATTTGCTTTTCAAGTATTCTAGACTTTTATTTATTTATTCAGAAACAGGTACAGTAATTTACCTACTGCATTACACATTCTAAGTGCTAAATAGACTAAACAATGAGCTTGCATTTCCTTGTTCAAATTGCATAATTTTCCTAGATAAAGGATAAGACAATCAGCAGAAAAACTGTGCAGTGTTTTGGAAAATTGGTTAAATTATAAACCCACCTATACTAATGGGAACTAAACAATTAAACTAAAATGGACAGTTTTTTATATTAAGCCTTGTATTGAAGGGACAGTCTACACCAGAATATTTCATTTCCAAATTATGCAAGGTGTTTTATATGAAATGGGGAATGCTAAAAGTATGCTTTCATGGAGGCCTCGTAATTTCAGGCGCAAGGGGTTAACATTTTATCATGGGCTAAAAGTCTTTTTTTTCCCAAAGTATGTGTGTCCCTGTGATGTGTTTTGTTTTTTGTTTTTCTTAACAACACAGAGCTCCGTCATAAATAGCTGTAAGTAAGCTTCACTGGAGAACACTTTATTGCATAAGGTTAGTTTTACAGCCCCAACCTTACACAGAGAGTAATTGTTATGATGCAGAGATGTCAGCAAAGACATGGTAAAACCCAGTCCCCTCTACCCAGAGAGAGCTGTGGTTGATCATAGGTGACACCCTGGAGTATCTTATGACCTATTTGTATCGCACTTATGTGATTGGGTGACCAAATATGTTAGACATGTTATATTTGGTATCAAAATAATCCTAATGACATCACAGGGGTATTGCCTATTTGTGAATATAAACTCGATATATACATAACAGAAGTTATAAGGTGTTCTATAATTTCATCCAGAGATTCAGAGTTGTATGACAGGCCATAAGGGAGAGGGTTGGTTACATTCTGGGCCCACTCTGGAAGAAAGGTTGGTCCATAAATCAGAGAGAAGGGTATATAACTTTGATTCCAATATTATAAGTTTGCCATTCTACATGGGAGCCTATGTAACAACAGCGTGAATGACCATCAGTTTTCCCTGTAAGGCCAGTTTTGTGAGGGGCCCAGCAGTAAAACAGTTAATAAGAGAATCTACACCTGTATTGTGCAGTGTTTGCTAATTGCATGGTGCAGTTCCCCAATTAACTGTTTCACTGCTGAGCCACTCACAAAACTTGCCTTAGAGGGAGCCCACAGCTGCTTTGTATCTGTAATAATCATGTATATGCTGGTTTCACATTTATAAATTGGGCTGTGTCTCTCACAATCACAGCTTCAGAAGAGACTGCTTTGTGTAGTTTGAAAATATGTTTCTACTACTGCCAATCAGTGTTCCCTCTAAGGCCAGTTTTCTGTGCGGTCCAGCAGTGAAACAGTTAATTAGATAACCCCACCCTGCAATTAGCAAACACTGCACAATGCAGACTGCAGGGTATGGTTCTTTAATTTTAACTGTTTCACTCTGGGCCTTAGAGGGAGCACTAGAGACCACTTTTTCTTGCCAAGCTCACTTGGAGCAGGAACCTAAGCTAGTACAGTGTTAGGATAGTTTTTTTCTCAATTTTATTTTTAAAACTATGTTGCCTTGTGTTCAACAGCAAAAAGAAGGTAGGCCTGGAAACTTCTGAGATGAAATAAAACCAGCTTTATTTTGAATACATTGTTAAAGGGACACTGAACCCAAATTTTTTCTTTTGTGATTCAAATAGAGCATGCAATTTTAAGCAACTTTCTAATTTACTCCTATTATCAAATTTTCTTCATTCTCTTGGTATCTTTATTTGAAATGCAAGAATGTAAGTTTAGATGCCGGCCCATTTTTGCTGAACAACCTGGGTTGTACTTGCTGATTGGTGGATAAATTCACCCACCAATAAACTGTGTAGTAGGGGACAAAGGACTCATAATTTCTAACTATCCTTTGTGGTGGAAAAAAATTGATTTTTGTATTTTCTGGAGCTAGAATAGCTTAGAAAGTGTTTTGTTAACCCTTTCATCCCCACATCTCAGTCACAGCCTTCCCTGCACAGTCTGATCAGGAGAGGCAATATGTCACATATGTGTATTGCCATTTCCCAGCATAGTAGCTGTTCAGGAAAAAACAATTGGACTAAATACAGGGACACTAAAGTCAAAATTAAACTTTTATGAATAAGATCATCTGCATGTTGCTTTAAGAGACTTTTAAATTTACTTTTAGTATCAATTTGTTCAGTGTTTTAATATGCACAATTTCTAAGGCACTAGCTACTATGTCTGTGATTGGCTGATAGCTGTCACATGAAAAGGGGCACGGCAATTTAAGATATATTTTTTATATTTGTTAGAAAAAAATATACAGCTTATTTAAAATTGCTATTGCGTTGTCTTTGTATTGTCCACTTGTTGATTATGCAATTCTGCTATATTTAATGGTCCTTTAATATACCACATACTAGTGCTAATGCTTAGATAGACAACTTGCATATCAAATATTTTTGTAATAATAAAAAATATAAAAGTGATACTTTTAAGCCAACATGATGTATTTAAAAGAAGATAAAGTATAAACCATTGTCAACTTCATTTAGATTCCCTAAATTACTATGAGAGAGTTTAAAGGGACAGTCTACCATAGAATTGTTATTGTTTTAAAAGATAGATAATCCCTTTATTACCCATTCCCCAGTTTTGCCAACACAGTTATATTAATATACTTTTTACCTCTGTGATTACCTTGTATCTAGGAACTGTCTTCCAGCCCCCTGATCACATGACTGTGACTGTTTATTATCTATTGTCTTAAATTTAGCATTGTTTTGTGCTAAATCTTAAATAACCCCCTGTGCCTGAACACAGTATTATCTATATGGCCCACGTGTACTTTCTGCCTCTTTGTGTTGAAAAGAGATTTAAAAAGCATGTGATAAGAGGCAGCCCTCGAAGGCTTAGAAATTAGCATATGAGCCTACCTATGTTTAGTTTAAACTAAGAATACCAAGAGAAAAAAGCAAATTTGATGATAAAAGTAAATTGGAAAGTTGATTAAAATTAAAAGTCCTATCTGAATAATAAAAATTTAATTTATACTAGACTGTCACCCCCCCTTACAATATATATTTATGTAGGGGCATATACTGCTTTTCATTGTGGCATTAATGATTTGCCCTTACATTTTATTTTTATTTATTTTTAGTGCTCAAAAGAAGCATGCTTTTTTTTGTTAAAAAAATACACTGCACTATATACTGTAGTTTTAACTAAAGTGACATACAAGTACTACATATTACTAATATCCATACATTTTAGATGATCATCATAGTAATAATAATCACATGGCAGCAACTTAAGGGTTAAAGGCCTTACAGGTCACTCCCCAGTAGAAGTCAACCCCAAACTTACAATAACTGTAACTCAGACAATTTTATGGAAGGTAAACAGGCCGTCACGGCCAACATTATTCAATAAATATATATAAAATTGAGCTGAGATACTATAAAACCCAGGAAAACAAGAGGACAGCAGCTATCGGACTACAGCAGAGGGCCCTCTGATCGACTGGAGATGATACTAAGGGGTTATGAGATCTTCTGGCCAACCTACACGGGGGAAGAGCACACAGGTGGACCTGCGTAGATTTGCTCATCCCGTCAGCCTGGCCATCACTCCCCCTGTTCTCCCTCTCCTTCACGCCACTAGGGTGCCGTACAGTCCAAACCTATGGCCCAATGACCACCAGAATGCTTAGACCGGCTAGTCAATTGAGGGAGGTACTTACATTAACGTAATAGACTTACATGGAATGGATTTGACTAAAACCTTTCTAGCCATTACATTGCTAATTGTTACCTCATGCCGCCATATGGGAGGGTGGGAGGGAAAATCATCCATTTCAGGATCCAGGGAGAAGAAGAGGCTGGAACATTCCTGACATGGCTTTTTAAGGTAGGAAACCTTCAATTTTCCTTCTGCAACAATGTTGCCATCTAGACACCATCTCTTCTCCTGCCCCATTCCCTTGCTGCCTATACCCTTAGCACGTTACAGGCCATTTACAGGTCCCTACACTAACTTTCTGGCTTTACATACAATTCCTTGTACAAATTGCACAGAAGAAATCAATACAATCTCTTCCAATAGAGGGCGCTAATCAAAAGATAATATATATATATATATATATATATATATATATATATATATATATATATATATATATATATAAAAGGAATTAATAGAATATCAATACAATAACTCAATATAGAAATATAAAAATATAAACAATTGTCAAATTATTCAGTTGGTAATGAGTGTATATAAAATTAGGTTAAATGATAAAACATCTGTAAAAAGGAAATAAACTTTCCAATCAATGGGTAAACACCCACTAATTAAATTTATGCAAACCTCATAAATATAAACAGCATAGTCCTAACACATATGATGTCTGAAGTATCCAAGGGTTATTTCATACTTCTCTTCCAATTGGAGGATACCTCTGAGAATACAAACAAGTGCAGCACTCTCTTTACACCTTGGTGACAGATAATCTAGTACAGAAATACAAAAACATAGAGAGGCGCATGTGTGTATCAGTAGTAAATGGTGTGGGATAATTGCAGATAAACCCCTGTGTCAGGGTACTCACATTTCCCAGGAGCACTCAGACAGTGCTATTAGGTGCAGGCTGGATATTCTTACAGCAACCCCGCTTACTGTTCTCTCGAGTGCAAACACTCCCAAATGTGAATGCCCAGGAAGGCAGGATAGCAGGAGCTCAATTCAGGAATCACAAGAGCACACAGCTGCAAGGTTTCCACCAGCTTGTTACTTCCAGTTTCTTCATCTGAGGTTCACAACTGCAGGAACAGTGGGTCTGTTCCTGCAGTTGTGAGACCTCATAATTGCATATGAGAAGAAGGTGGACCTGTGCAATAATTACAAGTGACAGGTGAAGTGCATAAAGTTGGTATAAGTACCAAATATGAAGCTGGTGAGCAACAGTGGATGGCAAAAGCAAAATTAAAAGTCCAGCAACAAATGAAATGCAAATGTCCTTCAAATGTCCAAAAGTCAATCGTGTCAATTAATCCTATGTGAAGAAAAAAGGGGTAAAAAATTGTGATCAAAAAATGATTCCTTGGTGAAGTGAAGCAAGTAGAAAAATACAAAAAGTGAAAAAAATGAGAAATATATATCAACAATCAGCAAAAAATGATGAAAAAATGTGAAGATAAAAATAAATACAATGAGTGAATGTGATGTAGTAATCCTCAATGAGAAAACCAAAGGTGGGGTGCTATATACTTCTTGTATTTCATATATAGTTCTGAAAGTCCCTGTAAAAAAATTAAAAATAATAGTGTAGATGGTACAGGTCTATTGAATAATATTGAAATAGTTCTTACCAGTTGTTGACGCATTTCGGCCTATATAAGGCCTTTTTCAAGACAGTAATAAAGTTTGGGGCATCACTGACTTTATATAAGGTGGGTTTTTGGGCTGTATAGAGATAATTAAAAATGGTGATACACCCACTTCCTGTTTAGGGAATTATGGGTTTTTGAGATGCATCGAGATTATTGAAAATCTAGTTATAGCATAAAGCTTCTAAAACACGGAAACAGAAGTGTAACCTAGAAGCGTAAGTGCATAATCCTAATATAGTGATGTTGACATATGTATCACTGACCGTTCCATGTGTGTATGTTAATCGGCCGTGTCAGTAGCGTCATTTTTAGTATAGGTAAATTACGTCATTTCCGGTTTCGCTTTTACCGGAAATGTATATGGGGATACTTAAAAGTGACACATAGCTATCGGCAGTTAGGAAAAGGGAAATTCCAGTAGTTCCAGTAAGGATATCGGGAACATGATCCCGAACATGATCCCGAACTGGTGACAGTTAAATGAGACCATAATATGAGAACATGTATATCTGGCTCCTAGTATTAGACCTCAGAAATAATCTGGCTCCTAGTATGAGACCTCAGAAAAAATAGTATTTGTTCATGTAGAACTGATCATGTAGAACTGATCCGGAGGGGATAGGGATAAAACAGACAATCCAAAAAACAATTATAATAAGATTCCTTACAAAATATAATTATAAGTGAATATATTAGCCTCATTCGTATCGTCATTTACGGTGCGGATAAGTTGCATTATTTCCGGGGCCGGAAATGTGCAAAGGGAAATTTATATATCGTGATCATAATCCCAAACACGGAGGAGGGTGGATACATTGAATAGATCCATAATATATATATATATATATATATATATATATATATAATAGGTTATGCTAGGATAGCCAACGGGGGAATGTAGATGTCTTAAAAGACCACTCTAGACTCAGTGTCCTAGTCTTGTACTTGAACGGCCCATCACAAGATTAATTAATGTTGGGACAGTTGTATAGTGGTGGAGAGGGAGGAAATATCCTCAGAAGGATATTGGAATGATCTATAATAAAAGATCAATGGCCAGAGTCAATGTAATAAAGAAAGGACACACCGCATGATGTAACCTGAGTAAGAATTAAATGTATCCAAAAGTGAGCAGATAATAGTCATACAGGTTGGTGAGAACCAGTCAATTACCAATGGACCTAAATGGAGAAATGGCTCAAAGTAGGACTAAATATGATTGAACCTAGGAGACTGAATGCAACAAGTGGGTCCTAAGGGACTGAGTGTGACTGTGGACCATAGAGAAGAACCAATCAAAGGGGGATTTTATCAGTAGTGAAGATGAGGAGGACTAAATATTTTCAGTCCTGACATGGAAAACTGAAAGATACCACCATCTATAAAGGGAATCATGAATGTACCCAGAAGACTAGTAAGGTTAAACATGTGGACTGGGACTATATATGAAAACCAGATTTAGATGGTTAAATATTTAGGAGGTGGACAACATCTTCTTTGTTAAGTCCCTTTGGATGTAGGCAATCTAACAAAAATATCCATTTTAATTCTGTAGTTACAAGTCTTTTTTCATAGTCACCACCTCTCCAGTTTTTTGTCACCTTTTGTATACCCATAAACTTCAGATGTTTAATATTACCATGATGTTTGGTAGAAAAATGCTTGTACAGGACAGTGTCCATGTTTAATTTTTCTATCTGCAGTATATGTTCTCTTATTTGATCTTTTAGAGATCTCAATGTTTGTCTAATATACTGTAATCCGCATGAGCATTCTATTAAGAAGATTATTCCTTTATTTTGGCATCTAATTAGGTCATATATATTATACTCCTCTTTAGTATGGTATGATTGAAATGTCTTGGTTTTTCTCCCACATTTACAAGCCTTACAGTTCGGGCATGGGTAGAAACCTTTAATTTTCTTTCCAAAGACATTGTTTGTATCTGACCTCTTTATCCTTTGTATGCTTGGTGTCAATTTGTTTTTCAGGTTATCTGTTTTTCTATAGACAAATTTAGGCTGTTCAGGAAGTTTGTCTCCAATAAGCTTGTCTTCTTTTAATAGCGGCCAGTATTTTTTAAAGATGTTCTCAATGATATGTCTGTTACTGCTATATTTGGTTATCATTGGTATATTAATCAGTTCATCTGTAACTGGTTTGCTTCGATCTTTATATCCAATAAGTTCACTTATTCAGTCCCTCCTATCTCTTCTATTTTAACCCCTTAATGACCACAATGTACCCTGTATGTCACTGGTCGTTAAGGGTTTTTTCAGGACATAATAGCACAAGTCTATCAAGAACACGCTATTAATGCCCTCCCTCCAGCAGGCTTTGTGGAATAGAGCAGTCTCAACGCTGGTGGCAAAACCGCGCTATAAAACAATCAAGTCCCAAAAAAAGGCCAGTGACATACAGGGTACGTCGCTGGTCCTTAAGGGGTTAAGATCTAGAAGTTCTTCAGAGTACCCCCTTTCCATAAACTTGTTTTTCAATTGCATGGCTTGTTTCTCCTACTCTGTATTGTTTGAGCAGTTTTTTCTAATTCTCAGAAGTTGACCCTTAGGAATGTTATTTTTCCACTTTTCATAGTGACAACTAAGATTATTAATGTAGATGATGATCGATGATATACTGATTGTTTGGAAAGGCACATCCGAAGACCTTGAATACACAATAGAGGTCATGAACAGAAATATGCTTAATTTGCAATTTACATACACATGGAGTAAGACAGATATTGTCTTTTTGGATTTAAAAATTGAAACTATCAATGGAGAATAGGAGACATCCACAAATTTTAAAAAAGTAGATAGTAACAACTACATTCATAATCTTAGTTGTCACCACAAAAATTGGATAAATAACATTCCTAAGGGTCAACTTCTGAGGATTAGAAAAAACTGCTCAAACAATACAGAGTGGGAGAAACAAGCCATGTAATTGGAAAGAGATCTTAAAATAGAAGAGATAAGAGGGACTGAAAGAAGTAAACTTATTGGATATAAAGATTGAAGCAAACCAGTTACAGATGAACTGATTAATATACCAATGATAACCAAATATAGCAGTAATAGACATATCATTGAGAACATCTTTAAAAAAATACTGGCTGCTATTAAAAGAAGACGATCTTATTGGAGACAAACTTCCTGAACAGCCTAAATTTGTCTATAGAAAAACAGATAACCTGAAAAACAAATTTACACCAAGCATACAAAGGATAAAGGGGTCAGATACAAACAATGTCTTTGGAAAGAAAATTAAAGGTTTCTACTTATGCCCGAACTGTAACGCTTGTAAATGTGGGAGAAAAACAAAGACATTTCAATCATACCATACTAAAGAGGAGTATAAGATATATGACCTAATTAGATGCCCATATAAAGGAATAATCGACTTAATAGAATGCTAATGCGGATTACAGTATATTGGACAAACATTGAGATCTCTAAAAGATCGAATAAGAGAACATATACTGCAGATAGAAAAACTAAACATGGACACTGTCCTGTACAAGCATTTTTCTACCAAACATCATGGTAATATTAAACATCTGAAGTTTATGGGTATACAAAAGGTGACAAAAAACTGGAGAGGTGCTGACTATAAAAAAGACTTCTAACTACAGAATCAAAATGGATATTTTTTTTAGATTGCCTACATCCAAAGGGACTTAACAACAAAGAAGATCTTGCTCACCTCCTAAATATTTAACCATCTTAAATATTTAACCATCTAAATCTGGTTTTCATATATAGTCCCAGTCCACATGTTTAACCTTACTAGTCTTCTGGGTACTTTCATGATTCCCTTTATAGATGGTGGTATCTTTCAGTTTTCCATGTCAGGACTGACAATATTTAGTCCTCCTCATCTTCACTACTGATAAAATCCCCCTTTGATTGGTTCTTCTCTATGGTCCACAGTCACACTCAGTCCCTTAGGACTCACTTGTTGCAGTCAGTCTCCTAGGTTCCATCATATTTAGTCCCACTTTGAGCCATTTCTCCATTTAGGTCCATTGGTAATTGACTGGTTCTCACCAACCTGTATGACTATTAT
Organism: Bombina bombina; assembly: GCF_027579735.1. Classification (NCBI taxonomy): domain Eukaryota; kingdom Metazoa; phylum Chordata; class Amphibia; order Anura; family Bombinatoridae; genus Bombina; species Bombina bombina. The sequence continues at coordinate 965,388,917 of NC_069502.1, forward strand.
CTGCTCTCTTTTGGATAGATTTAATCATGCAGTGTGTCCTTTCTTTATTACATTGACTCCTTTATTATAGATCATTCCAATATCCTTCTTAGGATATTTCCTCCCTCTCCACAGCTATACAACTGTCCCAACATTAATTAATCTTGTGATGGGCCATTCAAGTACAAGACTAGGACACTGATTCTAGAGTGGTCTTTTAAGACATCTACATTCCCCCGTTGGCTATCCTAGCATAACCTATATCTCTACATAGTTATATCTCATATATTGCCATATTACCTCCTCTATGGCAGTTTGTTAAGTGTTACCTAATTATGTTCTCCAGTGTTGGAGTAGATTCTAACCGACATAAATAGCCCTTTCCTATACTCTATATCCTACTTATCTCATTTTATTGTTTTTGTTAATGCTTTATTATAAGTAATAGCTTAAGTATATTTATTTATATTTTACACACATTTCTTGTGTCTGGATTTAACAGTTAATATTATGTATCCACTTACAAAGTTAATATTATATTCACCTACAAAGTTAATATTATGGATCTATTCAATGTATCCACCCTCCTCCTTGTTTGGGATTATGATCACGATATATAAATTTGAATTTCCCTTTGCACATTTCCGGCCCCAGAAATAATGCCACTTATCCGCACCGTAAATGACGATATGAATGAGGCTAATATATTCACTTATAATTATATTTTGTAAGGAATCTTATTATAATTGTTTTTTGGATTGTCTGTTTTATCCCTATCCCCTCCGGATCAGTTCTACATGATCAGTTCTACATGACCAAATGCTATTTTTTCTGAGGTCTCATACTAGGAGCCAGATTTTTTCTGAGGTCTCAAACTAGGAGCCAGATATACTGTACATGTTTTCATATTATGGTCTCATTTAACTGTCACCAGTTCGGGATCATATTCCCAATATCCTTAACTACTGGAATTACCCTTTTCCTAACTGCCGATAGCTATGTGTCACTTTTAAGTATCCCCATATACATTTCCGGTAAAAGCAAAACCGGAAATTATGTCATTTACCTATACCAGAAATAACACTACGGAAACGGCCGATCAACATACACACATGAAACGGTCAGTGATACATACGTCAACATCACTATATTAGGATTATGCACCTATGCTTCTAGGTTACACTTCTGTTTCCGTGTTTTATAAGCTTTATGTTATAACTAGATTTTCAATAATCCCGATGCATCTCAAAAACCCATAATTCCCTAAACAGGAAGTGGGCGTATCACCATTTTTAATTATTTCTATACATCTAAAAAACCCATAATTCCCTAAACAGGAAGTGGGCGTATCACTATTTTGGCGCCAAAATGACCATTTATGATTTGTTCAGTCACCTTATATAAAGCCAGTAATACTCCAAACTTTATTACTGTCTTGAAAAAGGCCTTATATAGGCCGAAACGCGTCGACAACTGGTAAGAACTAAGAACTGTACCATCTACACTATTATTTTTAATATTTTTACAGGGACTTGCAGAACTATATATGAAACACAAGAAGTATATAGCACCCCACCTTTGGTTTTCTCATTGAGGATTACTACATCACATTCACTCATTGCATTTATTTTTATCTTCACATTTTTTCATCATTTTTTGTTGATTGTTGATATATAATTCTCATTTTTTAACTTTTTGGATTTTTCCACTTGCTTCACTTCACCAAGGAATCATTTTTTGATCATAATTTTTACCCCTTTTTTCTTCACATAGGATTAATTGACACAATTGACTTTTGGACATTTGCAGGACATTTGTATTTCATTTGTTGCTGGACTTTTATTTTTGCTTTTGCCATCCACTGTTACTCACCTGCTTCATATTTGGTACTTATACCAACTTTATGCACTTCACCTGTCACTTGTAATTATTGCACAGGTCCACCTTCTTCTCATATGTAATTATTGTTATTTACCTGTCATTTGCAATTACTGTACAGTTCACATGGATCCATGTTAATTTTTATTGTATAATTTTTACTGATTTTATCATCCCTGTTTTATTGTATGCTTTTATGTGTCTTTGTTAGGATTAAAACTTCTTACACACATCTCATTAGGTTCGTTCTCATTCATTACCTCGTGCTTTCATTTAGGCGCTTTGTACATTCACCATCCAATAGTTACTAGGAATGCAACTCCTACTATGAACATTAAGCTCTCCATTTTACTATAATAAAAGAACAAAAAATAGGGGCCAGAATACAAGTGAAACACTAAATATTGCTTTCGTCAAAGTGATATTTGCTCCCCACTGAGTAATTCCAGGGCACACTAATGTGCACTGGTATTACAAGTTAACAGCAATGCGAACGCAAGCTCGCGTTCACATTGCTGGGAAGCATTGAGCTCACGAGAGCGCGCTTCCATAGGCTCCAATGGGACCAAATCACAGAGAAGAGGGTAAGTTTCACAGCTATGGCAGCAAATATATGAATATATACATATATATTTATGTGTCAATAAGTGTTTGTGTATTAAAACATAAATATATATATGTATATAAGCTTATACATATATATATATTTACAGGGAACACACAGTTCCCATAAACCGCAATGTAAACACCCCACTCCCACCAACTTTCCCCCCAAAATACTGCCTAGTGCAGTTATTTTATTAAAAAATAAAAAAGCTACAATTTTTATTTTTTAATAAAATAATAAAACTACACTGTATTTTAGGGGCATTTGGGGCACATTTATAAAATGTAACCAGAGATCTGATCTCTGGTTAATTTTATAAGAACCACTTGTAATGGCAGTTTATTTATCGCGCGCCCGCAAACGGCAAATTTGCCCGTTTGAAGGTGCGCGATAAATTAGCGCTCCACTTAAAATCTAGCCCTAAATAAATAAACAGAAAGTAAACAAAATGTGTACTAACTAAATGGAGTACTATAGGACACACTGTAAATGTAACACAATTACTGCAAGAGCAGAAAAAGGGGGGTAGTTATCAAGCCGTCTACTTTTCTGGCTTCGCCGGCCCAATACGCCCGCCTAAGCTCGCCTCACATCGCCGCAGCGGACCTGAAAAAGTACGCCTAAGTTATCAAATAAAGCTGTCAAAAAGCCGCGGGGCGATGAGCAGCGGACTGTGACAGTTATCACTCATCCGATCTCGCTGCCCTTCGGCTTTTTCCCAGCTTTATTGCTAGCCTGTCACTAAGCACTCACACTAAACTACACTGTTCTATCCCTATACCGGCGCCCCCGGAGCCCCCGCAACTAAATAAAGTTATTAACCCCTAAACCGCCGCTCCTAGACCCTCTCGCAACTCTGATAAATGTATTAACCCCTAAACCGCCGCTCCCGGACACCGCTGCCACCTACAATATACCTAGTAACCCCTATCCTGCCCCCCCTACACCGTCGCCCTCTATTATAAAATTATTAACCCCTATCCTGCTGATCCCGCACCTCTCCGCAACTAAATAAATAGTTTAACCCCTAAACCGCCGCACCCTGAACCCGCCGCAACCTATATTAAACCTATTAACCCCTATCCTGCCCCCCCTACACCGTCGCCACCTATAATAAATTTAATAACCCCTAATCTGCCCCCCCTACACCGTCGCCACCTATAATAAATTTATTAACCCCTAATCTGCCCCCCACTACACCGCCGCCACTGTAATAAAATTATTAACCCCTAAACCTAAGTCTAACCCTAACCCCCCCTAACTTAAATATTAATTAAATAAATCTAAATAAATTAACTCTTATTAACTAAATGAATCCTATTTAAAACTAAATACTTATCTTTAAAATAAACCCTAATATAGCTACAATATAAATAATAATTATATTCTAGCTATCTTAGGATTTATTTGTATTTTACAGGCAACTTTCAATTTATTTTAACCAGGTACAATAGCTATTAAATAGTTATTAACTATTTAATAGCTTACCTAGCTAAAATAAAGAGAAATGTACCTGTTAAATAAATCCTAACCTAAGTTACAATTACACCTAACACTACACTATACTTTAATAAATTATTCCTATTTAAAAATAAATACTTACCTGTAAAATAAACCCTAAGATAGCTACAATATAATTAATAATTATATTATAGCTATCTTAGGATTTATATTTATTTTACAGGTAACTTTGTATTTATTTTAGCTAGTTAGAATAGTTATTAAATAGTTATTAACTATTTAATAACTACCTAGCTAAAAGAAGTACAAAATTACCTGTAAAATAAATCCTAACTTAAGTTACAATTAAACCTAATACTACACTATCATTAAATTAATTAAATAAACTACCTACAAATAACTACAATTAAATACAATTACATAAACTAACTAAAGTACAAAAAATAAAAAAAGCTAAGTTACAAAAAATAAAAAAATAAGTTACAAACATGTTAAAAATATTACAACAATTTTAAGCTACTTACACCTAATCTAAGCCCCCTAATAAAATAACAAACCCCCCCAAAATAAAAAAATGCCCTACCCTATTCTAAATTAAATACATTTCAAAGCTCTTTTACCTTACCAGCCCTTAAAAGGGCCATTTGTGGGGGCATGCCCCAAAGAAAACAGCTCTTTTGCCTGTAAAAGAAAAATACAACCCCCCCCAACATTAAAACCCACCACCCACATACCCCTAATCTAACCCAAACCCCCCTTACAAAAACCTAACACTAATCCCCTGAAGATCATCCTACCTTTAGTTGTCTTCACTCAGCTGAGCCACCGATGGAACTGAAGAGGACATCCGGAGCGGAAGAAGTTAATCCTCCAAGCGGCGCTGAAGAAATCTTCCATCCGATGAAGTCATCATCCAGGCGGCGCTGAAGAAAAGTCTTCGATCCGGCCGATGTCATCTTCAAAGAGGCGCTGAAGAGGTCTTCTATCCGGGCGAAGTCATCTTCCAAGCCGGGTCTTGAATCTTTCTTCCGCCGACGCGGAACCACCTTCTTCACCGACGGACTACGATGAATGACGGCTCCTTTAAGGGACGTCATCCAAGATGGCGTCCCCTCAATTCCGATTGGCTGATAGGATTCTATCAGCCAATCGGAATTAAGGTAGGAAAATTCTGATTGGCTGATGGAATCAGCCAATCAGATTCAAGTTCAATCCGATTGGCTGATCCAATCAGCCAATCAGATTGAGCTCGCATTCTATTGGCTGATCGGAAAAGCCAATAGAATGCGAGCTCAATCTGATTGGCTGATTCCATCAGCCAATCAGATTTTTCCTACCTTAATTCCGATTGGCTGATAGAATCCTATCAGCCAATCGGAATTGAGGGGACGCCATCTTGGATGACATCCCTTAAAGGAGCCGTCATTCGTCGTAGTCCGTCGGTGAAGAAGGTGGTTCCGCGTCGGCGGAAGGAAGATTCAAGACCCGGCTTGGAAGATGACTTCGCCCGGATAGAAGACCTCTTCAGCGCCTCTTTGAAGATGACATCGGCCGGATCGAAGACTTTTCTTCAGCGCCGCCTGGATGATGACTTCATCGGATGGAAGATTTCTTCAGCGCCGCTTGGAGGATTAACTTCTTCCGCTCTGGATGTCCTCTTCAGTTAGGTTTTTGTAAGGGGGGTTTGGGTTAGATTAGGGGTATGTGGGTGGTGGGTTTTAATGTTGGGGGGGGGGTTGTATTTTTCTTTTACAGGCAAAAGAGCTGTTTTCTTTGGGGCATGCCCCCACAAATGGCCCTTTTAAGGGCTGGTAAGGTAAAAGAGCTTTGAAATGTATTTAATTTAGAATAGGGTAGGGCATTTTTTTATTTTGGGGGGGTTTGTTATTTTATTAGGGGGCTTAGATTAGGTGTAAGTAGCTTAAAATTGTTGTAATATTTTTAACATGTTTGTAACTTATTTTTTTATTTTTTGTAACTTAGCTTTTTTTATTTTTTGTACTTTAGTTAGTTTATGTAATTGTATTTAATTGTAGTTATTTGTAGGTAGTTTATTTAATTAATTTAATGATAGTGTAGTATTAGGTTTAATTGTAACTTAAGTTAGGATTTATTTTACAGGTAATTTTGTATTTCTTTTAGCTAGGTAGTTATTAAATAGTTAATAACTATTTAATAACTATTCTAACTAGCTAAAATAAATACAAAGTTACCTGTAAAATAAATATAAATCCTAAGATAGCTATAATATAATTATTAATTATATTGTAGCTATCTTAGGGTTTATTTTACAGGTAAGTATTTATTTTTAAATAGGAATAATTTATTAAAGTATAGTGTAGTGTTAGGTGTAATTGTAACTTAGGTTAGGATTTATTTAACAGGTACATTTCTCTTTATTTTAGCTAGGTAAGCTATTAAATAGTTAATAAATATTTAATAGCTATTGTACCTGGTTAAAATAAATTGAAAGTTGCCTGTAAAACACAAATAAATCCTAAGATAGCTAGAATATAATTATTATTTATATTGTAGCTATATTAGGGTTTATTTTAAAGGTAAGTATTTAGTTTTAAATAGGATTCATTTAGTTAATAAGAGTTAATTTATTTAGATTTATTTAATTAATATTTAAGTTAGGGGGGCGTTAGGGTTAGGGTTAGACTTAGGTTTAGGGGTTAATAATTTTATTACAGTGGCGGCGGCGTAGTGGGGGGCAGGATAGGGGTTAATAAATTTATTATAGGTGCCGACGGTGTAGGGGGGGGCAGATTAGGGGTTAATAAATTTATTATAGGTGGTGACGGTGTAGGGGGGGCAGGATAGGGGTTAATACATTTAATATAGGTTGCGGCGGGTTCAGGGAGCGGCGGTTTAGGGGTTAATACATTTATTATAGTTGCGGTGGGCTCCGGGAGCGGCGGTTTAGGAGTTCATATGTATAGAGTAGCTTGCGGTGGGCTCCGGGAGCGGCGGTTTAGGGGTTAATACATATATTATAGTTGCGGCGCGGACCGGGAGCGGCGGTTTAGGGGTTAACATATTTATTATAGCTTGCGGTGGGCTCCGGGAGCGGCGGTTTAGGGGGTAATACATTTATTTAGTAGCGGCGGTGTAGGGGGGACAGATTAGTGGTGTTTAGACTCGGGGTACATGTTAGGGTGTTAGGTGTAGACAGCTCCCATAGAAATCAATGGGATGTCTGTCAGCAGCAAACTTGTACTTTCCCTATGGTCAGACTCCCATTGATTCCTATGGGATCCGCCGCCTCCAGGGGTGGCGGATTGAAAACCAGGTACGCTGGGCCGTAAAAGTGCCGAGCGTACCTGCTAGTTTTTTGATAACTAGCAAAAGTAGTGAGAATGTGCCGCACTTGTGTGCGGAACATCTGGAGTGACGTAAGAATCGATCTGTGTCGGACTGAGTCCGGCGGATCGATGCTTACGTCACAAAATTCTACTTTTGCCGGTCTCGAGCCTTTGATAACTAAGGCGTATCAGCCTCGCCACAAATACGCTGCGGAATTCCAGCGTATTTGAGGTTGACGGCTTGATAACTAGGCCCCAATGACTTAAAGGGACAGTTTACTCAAAAATTTTCTCCCCTTTAATTTGTTCCCAGTGATCCACTTTACCTGCTGGAGTGTATTTAATTGTTTACAAGTAGCTCCTTTACCCTTATATTGGCATTTGAAATTGTTAATTTAGCATGTGGTATCCCCATCTATTCTGAAAGTTTGTGGCCGCGCGTACCAGCTATAGATAAGCTTTGTAAACACAGCCAGCAGAAGAAATTACACTCCCAGTCATATATAGCAGAGATAAGGTAATACAATGTTGATTTTCCATTGTTCTCTCAAAGTACTGGTGATTGTTTTAAGGACAGATAGAAGATAAAGAAGCAGGTATATGTACACAATGTGATACAGTAATGAGATCTGATTATACCTACAAGCTCAACCTATTTCATTAGGCTGTGGCTTCAAAACACAAAATCAGAGCTTTAATATACAGAAATAAACCTTAAAAAGCTAATTTTCATACATTTTTTACTCTGCAGTTGGTAAAAAAAGCAATTGTAAAGACATTAAGGGAAAAACTATTTTACAGTATACTGTCCCTTTAAGCAGTGAGTCTGAATTATGTGACTTAAAGGGACACCAATTTTCAAAGGGAAAATACAGCAATTTTCATATAACTGCATGTAATAGACAATACTATAAATAATAATATGCCCAGATACAGATATAAAAATCCAGTATTAAACCTTTTTTTCAAAAATTTTATTAGAAGTTTCCAATTTAGCATTGTTGATGAGGTTAGGCTGGAACAGCCACTGAGAGCAGACCCCCCCCCCCTCCGTTGCATATGAAAAGACCCTTTATAGAAATGGAAGCAGTCTGAAGTCTGTATACATCAGTATACATCTAAAACTTTGGGGCTTGATTAGGAGTCTGAATATCAGCACAATGTTACTTAAAAATAGGCAAAACTATATATTTTTGCAAAAACACCCCCAGATGGGCTATATAAATGGATCATCTACAAAACATTTATGCAAAGAAAAATCTAGTGTACAATGTCCCTTTAATCCTCCAGAAAAAAAGATAACATGAATTAAATCCTCTGTCAAGGCAAATTATATGCATTAATATATTTGAGTCTTGTGTGTATTCCTGAAAATTTTACTATAAATCTTAAGTGGCCTATTTATTAAGGTGCGAGCGGACATGATCCGATATAGCGGATCACGTCTGCTGCACATCGATAAATGCAGACAGCATACGCTATTGGCATTTATCATTGCACAAGCAGTTCTGGTGAACTGCTTGGGCAATGCTGCCCCCTGCAGATTCACAGCTAATTGGCCGCTAGCAGGGGGTGTCAATCAGCGGACAAGCGGAAAGTTATGGAGTGGCGGTCATTAGACTGTCGCTTCCTAACGGCTGTTTCCAGCGAGCCTGAAGACTCGCACGGAAACAGGAGCATCAAGCTCTGTTCGGCCCCTAATAATTTGGCCCCTATGACTTTACAATCTAGGAATTGCTTACACTGAAGGATGGAGGGTTGTCAGTAACGTGCAAATATACTGAATCTAGGAACATAAATCCATCCTATAACTATAATATTGTAACATACTCATGAAATCTTTGAACAATAGCACTTTAACAGCATTTTAGTGAAATATACCTGTGAGGCAGAAACAAAATCCACTGATGACATTTGTTTGTTTGAGGCATATTAGGACTGTTTCTGCAGTGGACCACAGTATAATTTAAGATACACCTGCCCGATCAATGTTACTCCAACCCGTAGACATCACCCTTAAAAAATCACTTGTTACAGGCCCTATTAGGGCCTGGCAACAACTATGCAAACATCTGCTAATATCACCACATAAGACTAAATACCTTCCTCTCAGAGGTAACCCAAATTTCATGCCGGGACTCACTACCATGCCATTCAAACTATGGGAACAAAAAGGACTCAGACAAATTTACCATCTGCAGACATCTAGCACTACAATGGTCCCATTTTCGGAATTAGTAAACAAATATAACATACCACGCCAACATCATTTCGCATATCTACAAGCTAAACATTACATAGAAAATATAGCAGATTGACAAATCATAGGACCCCACACAGCAAAAATAGACAGAATTGTTAATTGGACTAAACAAGGCACGAGATCCATAACGCCCATCTATAACTTACTTCAGGAAAACCTAAACAAGACATTGATAACACAGTTAGCATCAGTTTAGATACCCAAATCTTAAAAAGCGTTGAGACAGTTAAGAAAGCTACGCTCTCAATGGATATAAGAGTCACGCACACAAAACTCATACATAACGCATACATTACCCCTAAAGACGACCAAAAAAGGACACCCAATGAACAACAAATCTGCTCTAAATCCCAGCACCCAGTACCAGACCTTATTCATATGATTTGGAAATGCCCACTCTTACAGAAGTTCTGGCAGATGATCTCCTATTAGTTAGACACAATGTGTAAAACCAAAATGTATCTTACCCTAGAAAAGGTGCTTTTTTTCGACACTAAATACCCCACACCTACACACAAAAAACTAATAGTAAACGTCATCCTGATGGAGAGGAAACTCATTCTGCATGGAAACATGCACTCACACGTCAAGTATTCTGCGAACAAGCAGACTCTTTAGGTGACATTGACCCAAGAACAACTAATTTTATTAAGAAATGGGAACCATATATACTCTCACTATCTATCACAACGCAGAAACAGAATATAGCCCCCCTCAGAACTACAGAATACATTCTAAATGCACAACTTAGAGGGGAATGGCAATTACGGACATAACCACTCTAAGACAACCCAGAAAGGAACAGGAGTACAATTGAGGAAAATAATATAACTAAGGCCCCCTCCCCCCCAGGAGATCGGAGCAGAGTGGACCTAAAGAAAGTATGTAAAACTATGTAATCATTTGACCAACAAACCAGTGGTGCTGACTCTTATGAGATAACTCCATTTATTATGCTAATGTTATTATCTTTGTTATTTATTATTTGTTTGTTTAAATTTAAAAATGGAAAATGTGTATGAGATGCCTTGTTAATCCACTAAGCAAAGAAAACCACCAGAGCTACCTAAAAGAGAAGAACTGAAAGCCTGCTCCTGTTACCAATTAAAGAACTGGAACTCATAAAATCAAAAGGAAACCACCAGAAATCTTAACTGATAAACACCAATTTCACATACTCAAATTCAGAGGACGATACAGATTATAATCTGACTTTCTAGAATGGGTCTCACAGGATATGATTTCACAATATAAGTTCTATAGTATAGTGATTGATTTGTGTTCATTTATGTTGATGTCAACTATTTGTATAGCAAGGTGATCTAATAAAAAGATATTTTAAAAAAAATCACTTGTTGATGAGGGAATCAATAGTAGATGCTAATGGGGGGAAGAAAGTAGCGATTCAAAGGTGTGTCACCAATATGGATGCTGCCTCCTCACAAGTGTGTGCACCTTTTTCTATCTGCCAGAATAATAACATCCAGTCTTCCCTTTATTCTAAGCTTAAACCACCATTCTGTAGGTAGTCTGTTTGGCCTCAAGAGAACCCCCGCCAGACTAGTGATGCGGGAAAGGTGGACAATTACTTAACTTTAAGTCAGCTGTGTTGCCTCCAGTGGGGGAGGCAAGATGTTTCTCCTCCAGCCAATTCCGGCTAGGGCACTTAACTCCAGCGGACCTAGACAGCCTAACTGCAAATTAAAGTTTTAGTGGCTGGGCACAAAAGATCCGTAATAAAAGGGACAGTCTAGTCAAAATAAAACTTTCATGTTTTAAATAGGGTATTTAATTTTAAACAACTTTCCAAATTAGTTTTATCATCAAATTTACTTTGTGCTCTTGGTATTCTTAGTTGAAAGCTAAATCTAGGTAGGCTCATATGCTAATTTCTAAGCCGTTGAAGGCCACCTCTTATCTGAATGCATTTGACAGTTTTTCACAGCTAGAGGGCATTAGTTCATGTGTGTCATATTGATAACATTGTGCTCATGCCCGTAGAGTTACTTATGAGAGGGCACTGATTGGCTAAAATGCAAGTTGGTCAAAAGAACAGAAATAAGGGGTCAGTCTGCAGATGCTTAGATACAAGGTAATCACAGCGGTAAAAAGTGTATTAATATAACCGTGTTGGTTATTCAAAACTGGGAAATTGGTAATAAAGGGATTATCTATCTTTTTAACCCCTTAATGACCACAGCACTTTTCCATTTTCTGTCCGTTTGGGACTAAGGCTATTTTTACATTTTTGCGGTGTTTTTGTTTAGCTGTAATTTTCCTCTTACTCATTTACTGTACCCACACATATTATATACCGTTTTTCTCGCCACTAAATGGACTTTCTAAAGATACCATTATTTTCATCATATCTTATAATTTACTGTAAAAAAAATTATAAAATATGAGGAAAAATTGAAAAAAACACACTTTTTCTAACTTTGACCCCCAAAATCTGTTACATATCTACAACCACCAAAAAACACCCATGCTAAATAGTTTCTAAATTTTGTCCTGAGTTTAGAAATACCAAATGTTTACATGTTCTTTGCTTTTTTTGCAAGTTATAGGGCCATAAATACAAGTAGCACTTTGCTATTTCCAAACCACTTTTTTCCAAAATTAGCGCTAGTTACATTAGAACACTAATATCTTTCAGGAATCCCTGAATATCCCTTGACATGTATATATTTTTTTAGTAGACATCCCAAAGTATTGATCTAGGCCAATTTTGGTATATTTCATACCACCATTTCACCGCCAAATGCGATCAAATACAAAAAATTGTTCACTTTTTCACAAATTTTTTCACAAACTTTCGGTTTCTCACTAAAATTATTTACAAACAACTTGTGCAATTATGGCATAAATGATTGTAAATTCTTCTCTGGGATCCCCTTTGTTCAGAAATAGCAGACATATATGTCTTTGGCGTTGCTTTTTGGTAATTAGAAGGCCGCTAAATGCCACTGCGCACCACAAGTGTATTATGCCCAGCAGTTAAGGGGTTAATTAGGGAGCTTTTAGGGAGCTTGTAGGGTTAATTTTAGCTTTAGTGTAGTGTAGTAGACAACCCCAAGTATTGATCTAGGCACATTTTGGTATATTTCATGCCACCATTTCACCGCCAAATGCGATCAAATTGAAAAAAAAAGTTAAATTTTTCACAATTTTAGGTTTCTCACTGAAATAATTTACAAACAGCTTGTGCAATTATGGCACAAATGGTTGTAAATACTTGTCTGGGATCCCCTTTGTTCAGAAATAGCAGACATATATGATTTTGGCGTTGCTTTCTGGTAATTAGAAGGCTGCTAAATCCTGCAGCGCCTCACACGTGTATTATGGCTAGCAGTGAAGGGGTTAATTAGGGAGTTTGTAGGGAGCTTGCAGGGTTAATTTTAGCTTTAGTGTAGAGATCAGCCTCCCACCTGACACATCCCACCCCGTGATCCCTCCCAAACAGCTCCCTTCCCTCCCCCACCCCACAATTGTCCCCGCCATCTTAAGTACTGGCAGAAAGTCTGCCAGTACTAAAATAAAAGGGTTTTTAAAAAAAATTAAATAATTTTTTAGCATATTTACATATGCTACTGTGTAGGATCCCCCCTTAGCCCCCAACCTCCCTGATCCCCCCCAAAACCGCTCTCTAACCCTTCCCTCTGCCTCATTGGGGGCCATCTTGGGTACTGGCAGCTGTCTGCCAGTACCCAGTTTGCAAAAAAAAGTGCTTTTTTTTTGTTTGTTTGTTTTTTTTCTGTAGTGTAGCTTCCCCCCCACACACAGACAAACCTCCACCACCTTGCTGATCGTTTTTTTTTTTTTTTTTTTTTAACTTTTTAGCCATTTTTAAAAAAATTTATTATTTGATTTTCTGTAGCGGTTCCCACCCGCTCCCTCCCCGTGCACGCGCCCGCCCCCGCCCTCCCGTGCACGCCACAGAGTGGCTCTCTCTGCACCGGATGGCTTAAAAAGGTTATTGCAGGATGCCTCCATATCGAGGCATCACTGCAATAACCGGAAAGCAGCTGGAAGCGAGCGGGATCGCTTCCAGCTGCTTTCCACACCAAGGACGTGCAGGGTACGTCCTCAGGCGTTAACTGCCTTTTTTTTGAGGACGTACCCTGCACGTCCTCGGTCGTTAAACATACCACGCCAACATCATTTTGCATATCTACAAGCTAAACATTACATAGAAAATATAGCAGATTGACAAATCATAGGACCCCACACAGCAAAAATAGACAGAATTGTTAATTGGACTAAACAAGGCACGAGATCCATAACGCCCATCTATAACTTACTTCAGGAAAACCTAAACAAGACATTGATAACACAGTTAGCATCAGACAGGTCAAATAGGCTAGAAATGACTATTTTAGATACCCAAATCTTAAAAAGCGTTGAGACAGTTAAGAAAGCTACACTCTCAATGGATATAAGAGTCCCGCACACAAAACTCATACATAACGCATACATTACCCCTAAAGACGACCAAAAAAGGACACCCAATGAACCACAAATCTGCTCTAAATCCCAGCACCCAGTACCAGACCTTATTCATATGATTTGGAAATGCCCACTCTTACAGAAGTTCTGGCAGATGATCTCCTATTAGTTAGACACAATGTGTAAAACCAAAATGTATCTTACCCTAGAAAAGGTGCTTTTTTTCGACACTAAATACCCCACACCTACACACAAAAAACTAATAGTAAACGTCATCCTGATGGAGAGGAAACTCATTCTGCATGGAAACATGCACTCACACGTCAAGTATTCTGCGAACAAGCAGACTCTTTAGGTGACATTGACCCAAGAACAACTAATTTTATTAAGAAATGGGAACCATATATACTCTCACTATCTATCACAACGCAGAAACAGAATATAACCCCCCTCAGAACTACAGAATACATTCTAAATGCACAACTTAGAGGGTAATGGCAATTACGGACATAACCACTCTAAGACAACCCAGAAAGGAACAGGAGTACAATTGAGGAAAATAATATAACTAAGGCCCCCTCCCCCCCAGAAGATCGGAGCAGAGTGGACCTAAAGAAAGTATTTAAAACTATGTAATCATTTGACCAACAAACCAGTGGTGCTGACTCTTATGAGATAACTCCATTTATTATGCTAATGTTATTATCTTTGTTATTTATTATTTGTTTGTTTAAATTTAAAAATGGAAAATGTGTATGAGATGCCTTGTTAATCCACTAAGCAAAGAAAACCACCAGAGCTACCTAAAAGAGAAGAACTGAAAGCCTGCTCCTGTTACCAATTAAAGAACTGGAACTCATAAAATCAAAAGGAAACCACCAGAAATCTTAACTGATAAACACCAATTTCACATACTCAAATTCAGAGGACGATACAGATTATAATCTGACTTTCTAGAATGGGTCTCACAGGATATGATTTCACAATATAAGTTCTATAGTATAGTGATTGATTTGTGTTCATTTATGTTGATGTCAACTATTTGTATAGCAAGGTGATCTAATAAAAAGATATTTTAAAAAAAATCACTTGATGATGAGGGAATCAATAGTAGATGCTAATGGGAGGGAAGAAAGTAGCGATTCAAAGGTGTGTCACCAATATGGACGCTGCCTCCTCAAAAGTGTGTGCACCTTTTTCTATCTGCCAGAATAATAACATCCAGTCTTCCCTTTATTCTAAGCTTAAACCACCATTCTGTAGGTAGTCTGTTCGGCCTCAAGAGAACCCCCGCCAGACTAGTGATGCGGGAAAGGTGGACAATTACTTAACTTTAAGTCAGCTGTGTTGCCTCCAGTGGGGGAGGCGAGATGTTTCTCCTCCGGCCAATTCCGGCTAGGGCACTCAACTCCAGCGGACCTAGACAGCCTAACTGCCAATTAAAGTTTTAGTGGCTGGGCACAAAAGATCCGTAATAAAAGGGACAGTCTAGTCAAAATAAAACTTTCATGATTTAAATAGGGTATTTAATTTTAAACAACTTTCCAAATTAGCTTTATCATCAAATTTACTTTGTGCTCTTGGTTTTCTTAGTCGAAAGCTAAATCTAGGTAGGCTCATATGCTAATTTCTAAGCCGTTGAAGGCCACCTCTTATCTGAATGCATTTGACAGTTTTTCACAGCTAGAGGGCATTAGTTCATGTGTGTCATATTGATAACATTGTGCTCATGCCTGTAGAGTTACTTATGAGAGGGCACTGATTGGCTAAAATGCAAGTTGGTCAAAAGAACAGAAATAAGGGGTCAGTCTGCAGATGCTTAGATACAAGGTAATCACAGCGTTAAAAAGTGTATTAATATAACCGTGTTTGTTATTCAAAACTGGGGAATGGGTAATAAAGGGATTATCTATCTTTTTAAACAATAAATATTCTGAAGAAGAAAACCGCTGCTTTCACTTTGTTCGCCGTAAGTCACTGTCTTCCAATTTTTAATTACAAATCCACAATGTTTGGCAAAACAAATAAAAATTAGTTTAAATACACACTTGAGAGTGTGGCCAATAATACAAAATAGTTACA